>NW_020172731.1:6037602-6143646 GCF_003031525.2 Neophocaena asiaeorientalis asiaeorientalis | reverse complement strand
ATGTTCTTGGATTGGAAGAATCAATATTGTGAAAATGACTCTACTACCCAAAGCAATCTACAGATTCAATGCAATCCCCATCAAATTACCAATGGCAGTTTTTACAGAACGAGAACAAAAAACCTTAAAATTTGTGTGGAGATACAAAAGACCTCGAATAGCCAAAGCAGTCTTGAGGGAAAAAAATGGAGCTGGAGGAATCAGACTCCCGGACTTCAGACTATACTACAAAGCTACAGTCCTCTTGCACTGTTGGTGAGAATGTAAATTGATACAGCCACTATGGAGAACAGTATGGAGGTTCCTTAAAAAACTAAAAATAGAATTACCATATGACCCAGCAATCCCACTACTGGGCATGTACCCAGAGAAAACCACAATTCAAAAAGACACATGCACCCCAATGTTCATTTCAGCACTATTTATAATAGCCATGTCATGGAAGCAACCTAAATGCCCATCAACAGACAAATGGATAAAGAAGATGTGGTATATATATACAATGGAATATTACTCAGCCATAATGAGGAACAAAATTGGGTTATTTGTAGAGACATGGATGGATCTAGAGACTGTCATACAGAGTGAAGTAAGTCAGAAAGAGAAAAACAAATATCGTATATTAACGCATATATGTGAAACCTAGAAAAATGGTACAGATGAACTGGTTTGCAGGGCAGAAATGGAGACACAGATGTAGAGAACAAATGTATGGACACCAATGGGGGAAAGTGGCTGGCGGGGGAGGGGGGTGGTGTGATGAATTGGGATATTGGGACTGACATATATACACTAATATGTATAAAATGGATAACTAATAAGAACCTGCTGTATAAAACAATAAAAAAATAAAAATTAAAAAAAGAAATTATTTAACCTAACCTCCTTTCCTCTTTTTCAGGTATTCTGTGTCACAGCTCATATCATCCTGACAGGATTTGGTTGGTTCTGTTATTGTCTCTTATCCAGAAAGGTAAGCTTCATCAATACAGGGATAAACATCCCTTATTTATCTTGTTATCCTCAATTTATAACTGAATGTTTGGCACATTGCAGGTACTCATTATTTATAAGTGCTTCCTTGATCAACCCAGAATCAGGCATTTTAGCATGGCGAAATGAACACTGGAATAAGAATCAAAAAACCTAGATTCTACTTTCAGATTTGCCACAGTTAGCGGCGACATAATATTTCTACTCCTCAATTTCTTAATTTGGCAAATTAGATGTGTACCATTCGCTTTCTAAGATCTCTTTTAATTGTAAAACTCAATATGAATTTTAATGCCAACCCCTTTATTTTATATCACAATCCTCCAAATATTTAAAAGACATGTAGTGTATACTTTGTTTTCTAACCACAAGTTTTTTCAGGTTTGGTGGGGAGAAGGATGTGTAGATGGGGATTGTTTTTAGATCTGTATCCTTCAGATAGTTTTTTACCGGCAATTCTAGTTTGGCATTTTCTTTTTTTTTTTACGTAATTTTTTTTTTTTTTGCGGTACGCGGGCCTCTCACTGTTGTGGCCTCTCCCGCTGCGGAGCACAGGCTCCGGACGCGCAGGCCCAACGGCCATGACTCACGGGCCCAGCCGCTCCGCGGCACGTGGGATCCTCCCGGACCGGGGCACGAACCCGTGTCCCCTGCATCGGCAGGCGGACTCTCAACCACTGCGCCACCAGGGAAGCCCTGGCATTTTCTTTTGTAATGTGTGATGCTTAGGACAATGCTTAGAATACTTTAGCTGCTCCGACTAGGGCAGAATGAAATAGGACTTTTATGAGAAATAGACTAGACTTCCATTAGCGCAGTTTAACATGTCTTATGGGGGTTTAGCACTCCCATTATACCTGCTGCTTATCACTATATTTTTAATTATCGAAACTGCTTAGACTCTTTATTCTTCTTAAATCCTGTTGCCTCTACAGCTTTAATACGTGCCCTTGAATAAGATGTATGGCTGTGCCAGTAAAGACCTGCCACCTTCCTATAAAATAGAAAGAAACTGGGATAGAGGGAGAAAAAGACTTCCAGGACATAAAGATCCCAGACAGGACTGCTAACATGCTAAAATATGAACACAGCACGTATTTGTTTTCTTTACCACTGTATTCCCAGCACCAAGAACAATGCCTGGGGCAAGAAAGATGCTCCCAAAATATTTGTTGAGTGAAAAGAGAGAGCTGAGAAACCATACCCTGAGGGTCCTTTCCATCCTAGTCCCTCCCAAGTGTTTACTGAGCTCGACCAGTGACAGAAGAGTCCCCAGCTATCCCCCAGGCAGCTCCCAGCCTGACACAGATTCAGAATAAAGTGACACCAGCCACACACCTCCTCGTTCTAGGCAAGTCTTTGGAAAATCGTTACATTACTGGGTTTCACTTCAATATGTATCTGATTGTGAACAGAGGTATTAAAGAAGTCATATGACAAAACAAGTTAAAAGTTTACTTTCCAAAATTAGGACCCATAGAGAGAAACTAATGATAGAGGATATTTAAGAGAATATGGGAGTCTGATCTTCAGGATAGGCCGAGTCAAGTTTTCTTTTTCTACCTTTGTTTCCTGTCCACTGGGTCTGAAGCACTTCTTGACATTAACACGAATACCAGACACAGAGAGACCTCAAAAAATGTGTGTTTCAGCCCAAATCACTTCCCGTGTAGCAGCCCTTCTGAGAAAGGCTCCTCCACGTTCTGTTATTTTTGCTAAGGCTACTCAGAGGCCGTCATGGGTCTCTAACATCTAAAATATCTAACTCTTAGACGTGATCTCTCTTACAAAATACGCCTATATAAATATAAGCAAATAATACTAAAAATAAAAAACATAAAAATTAAAAAAAAACAAACAAACTTTCTCTCAATTACATACAAACTTTACCTAAATAAGAAGCAAGAGGTTCATTCTTTTTGGTAGACTTAACATTAAAGGTCGTGTTTTGGGGAATTAGGATTTGATTAGCCTTCTGCATGACGACTGTTCCATTCCAATCATAGGCTCCTACTGCTCCAAGCATGACCCAGTCCTTATATCCAAATAGAGAAAACAATGATATTTAACAAAAATAGTAAGAGCAAACACTTAACGTAGCATTAACAATATGTTAAGTACTGTTCAAAGTGCTTTACATATATTAAATCATAAAATCGTCACAATAATCCATTGGGCTAGATGCCATTATTACCACTTCTTTTACAGAAGAAACTGAGGCAGAATAAGTAAATTTCCCTAGGTCATACAGTACAATTACACACTGAAATGTCAATATTCTTGTGCAGGGACCATGGTACCATTTCTTCCATCAGCTACAAAGGATATATTTTCTAATCTTGCCTTTCTGCTTTATGACTGCTAAGAAGCCTGGGTCTTGAACATGGAATTCTAGCAAGACCCTTGAATACCTTGACACCAAGAAAAAGATGCATTCCATATCTTTAGCAAATATGTTAAATATTTTATTTAGCTAGATGTATAATTATAGAAGGCAGACCTCAAACTGTCTGATTCACAATTATTAGTACAATGTAGTGAGCTGTGTATGATAACATGCTTTCCTAATAAGAAGCCTGTGAAATGCTGTTTCCTATTTGGATTAGAAACAACATGGTCTGAATAACTGCTCATGCCATGAGCTGCAAGTTGCACCTGTAATGCTGATGTCTGGGTGTTGACTCTGGGAAAGGAAACCTCAAAAAAAAAAAAAAAGTTTTCTACCAAGTGGTCAATGTACCTGTGAATAATGAGCACTGAAGCCGGTCTGAGACATTTCCATTTCAAAAGAAGCTGCCGACTGGTCAGCTGTAGCTGTAACAGAGGAGAATTGCCTTTAGCACACTGCTGATTTGCAGAAGACAGAGACCTAGTACAGTCTGTGGTCTTGACCAACCAGAACTTCTAGCATCTTTAGGGCATTTTCAGCCACACATTTCTCAAACTCAAAATTCCTAGGTAGGGCTGGGTGGAGGACGGAGAGGGTTAGCAAAAGGGCTGTGTCTCACATTCCTGACTGTTAGTTTCCCCATCCTGGCTGGAGGAGTTGAATTAATCCTTCTGTTCTTATACTCTAGCACTCTTACAGATCTTATGGAGCTTTGGATCAACGTGGCTGAAAGCTCTGTGTCTCACCCTCATGCCCTGGGAATCCTCCTGAGATTAGGCTAAACTTACCTGATATGTCACAGGGATAATAATATTTGATTCACATATTTAAAGAGGTTTCTTTTTTTTTGTTTTTGCGGTACGAGGGCCTCTCACCCCTGTGGCCTCTCCCGTTGCAGAGCACAGGCTCGGGACGCGCAGGCCCAGCGGCCATGGCTCACGGGCCCAGACGCTCCACGGCGTGGGATCCTCCTGGTACGAACCCGCGTCCCCGCATCGGCAGGCAGACTCTCAACCACTGCACCACCAGGGAAGCCCTAAAGAGGTTTCTTGATTGTACCAGCCTCACTTGCATTTCCTGCCCTATGTCAATCTCAGAATTCCATTGTGTGATAAAGGGTTTAGGGATTCTTGGGTTGGTATTTGCTCTGATTTCTGGCTGTGGGTGTCACTCACAGATCAGGAGGGGACTTTCTGACAGGGCTCCAGGCCACATGCCGTTCAATCACGCTTTTTTTTTAAAGATCCTGTGCCCATTTTGAAGCTCTTTACTGAAACACAGAAATAATCCAGAGCATTCTATGGGAGTGTGCTGCTCTCAGAATATTCACCAAGCCAAAGCCACAGCCTCCTAAGGGGATTAAGGGAATGTTGATTAATTTGCTTTCAGGAGGGAGTTACTGATTTATTTGGCCTTGCTGATAAGTTAAAAATAGCACATAATTTTTTAAAAGTCAAACTACTCTTTCACTGAGGCATGAGAACAATCAAATTTGTGAAACCAAACTTATTTACTAGTTATTTACCTGCATAAATTTGTTAACCAATACATCAGTAATTACCTTTTTATAGGACTAGATTAAATGCGGAAATCAATCAAGATTCAACTATATCATTTTAATCTCAATACAAATTGCCCTCTAATTTAAATGACTGAGATGCACTTTAACTTTAATTTGAACCTTTATTTTAGGCCCACAATGGTGTAAGGTGCTTTCTCATTTATCTCTGCAAGATCAATTATAAGAATGCAGTAGTGGAGACCTACATAGTTCCAGCACCTTCCCCTGCCGCTGTTCTGAGGACAGAGAGAACAACTGAGAACAGAGAGAAGGAAGCTCTGTGAAATTCTGCCTGCTGAATTGGCATCTTGGCAAAGCACAGTGTACATGCCGGAACTTCTTAATGTCAGCTCCTCCCTGGACTTGTTCATGGGTGTTGCGATATCTACTCTGACCACTGTGCAGCTTCTGGTTAGGAATTTCAGCATTTTTCCCAGTGCCTGATGGGAACGGGAGACAGTAGTTTCCTGATTTTATGGGCAAATAGCTGGTACGCTCACCTCACTAGGTGGCACTGTCCTTCAGCAAGCATGGTTTTCACAATTGCTGCTAGTTGTCATCTAAAGATAAATGTTGATAGGAAATGGAGATTTCCAAAGTAACAAGGAAATGAAGCCCTTTTGGATGTCATTGTGAAAAAAGTCAGAAATAGGCTAGTAAAAACACTGCTTTTGGTTAGCCCTGAAAGTGCAGCAATGAAGATATGGGAGACATTTTTAATCTGTGGAGTTCCTCATAAAATGATTTTGTTTTTAAATATGGAGACATTTCTTGGGTATGTAGGCACTTCAACGTATAACCTTTAACTCATGGTGTAGTTAGGTTAGAATGAATCTGAAAACGTCATTTAAGGCAAATTGATCCCTCCTCCACCTGATAGCTGTTACAGGATTCATTTCTACAAGTCTTAGGTTATATTTACTTGCTTACTTAAGATGAGATTTAGAAATGAAATAGAGACACAGATGTAAGCAACAAATGTATGGACAACAAGGGCAGACTGAGAAGGTGCTTGTAAATTTCTATGTTTAAGATGAAAAACAACAGTGCTCAGTGTGTCCTGTCCTCACAAGGACAAAGTCAATAGGATTCAGACAGAGCAGAAGAGCAGAACTGTCTGGTGGTTTCTCATCCTAGGTTGAGAAAAAAAGGCATGTTCTCTGAGTCTCCAGATTTTCAGAGAATGTGAAGGAAGAGGCTTTTTCAGTTTGCCTGGTGGTTTCTCATCCTAGGTTGAGAAAAAAAGGCATGTTCTCTGAGTCTCCAGATTACCAGAGAATGTGAAGGAAGAGGCTTTTTCAGTTTGCCTGGCATAAAAATTCTGAAGACTTCTTTTTTTGTCAGGGAAGATCTAGTTCCAAAGTACATTGTTCCTTGACATTGTCTACCTAAGGCAGAGGAGGGAATGCCATGACTCATTATCCCCAATGGCCAGCTGCCATTGAAAAATCAAAGAAAAAATTTACAAAGAAGTAACATGACTCAGACAAATATAGTGAACCAATGTTTCACTGCCATGGGTCTTGAGGCAGAGTTCCATGAAGACCTTTAAAATGGACAAGGAGAAAAATAGGAGAAAATAAATGAACAAAGAAGTTATTATACAAGAACTGTCCCATAGAAGCCCAAAATGAAAAACAAAGACAAAAACAAAACTTGAGTTAGTGTCTCCATTTTCTAAACCTGTGTCACAGAAAAGGAATAAAACACATGGGCACATTTTTGTTCTTGTGTGTCTACACTGACCATTGTCTTCATCTGGCCCTCACATCAGTACTGCCAGGTCCTTACAAAGAGAGCTGCCAGCAGACACAGTGCTATGTGAAACAGCCATCTATGGACAGATTTATATAAGAGGACATTGTTCCATGGTGGCTATCGTACACAGTAAAAACGCATTAGCCACGTGGTAGAAATAAATACCAAAACCAATTACGTTGAGTTTGAATTGTAGAGAGAATATTCAGGCTTATGAGAACCAGTCATACCTTCCAGGGCAAAGATTCTTTCTCCCAGAGCTTCAACAATAGTGACTAGTGCCAGTTCATCAGAGACATTGAAGAAATGCTTTTCCGTGGGTTCACTTGCAATTGATTTTATTTCCTCCACAAATTTTTCAGCGCTTAAATTTCCTCGATTATAGCTGCCAAGAATCTAAGACGACAAAAACAGCAAGAATATCTTTTAAATTCTATACGTTAAACAAGAACCCCAAGCATTTTGTCAATAAGCAAGAGAGTGTATAGTACTGTGGCATAGTGAAATTTTTATGTACTTCCACATTCTTAGAAGGGTAATTTTCAGAATCTGTAGAATATTAACAGTTATATTCTATAATTGCTGTAGGAAAATATAAAGGGCATCTTGTATGTTTGCAAAAGTTTCTTCTCTGGCATTCCTGTGTCCCTGTTTATCAACAGCTGTATCTTTAAAGTCTGATAGTTCAAAAGTAATGTTACAGTTTCTGAGTGTTTCTGATATTATTCCAGTCAGTGACATCACCATTTGCTGGCAAAAGCAATTAGCCAGTGAATTGCTTGATCTCAAATAGGCAGTACTTCCTGAAACTCTTACCAAGGGGAAGTCAGACACGTATATTTTTTAAACAGATATTGGACTAAGTAGTAGTCTAACTTGGCAATTTAGAAAATAAACAATTGGGACATTCCTGTCTGAAACAAAATGCTCAAGACGGGGGCATTCTTTTAAATAGAGAAGAGAGAGAGGCAGGAATTATCTACTACAGTTAACCATAATTTAGCTCTTCTAGCGGGTTTTCTCAAACATTTAGTTTTAAATTTTTTAAAGTAAGGTTTATTGAGATATAATTTATATACAATAAAATTCACCCTCTTTAGATGTACAATTCTATGAATTTTGACAAACCTACACAGTATGTTACTAACACATCGAGATTAGACTATTTCCATGACCCCAAAGAGTTCCTTCTTGCCCTTTTGTAGTCAGTCTTCTCTTCCCTCTAACTCCTGGCAAACACTGATCTACTTTCTGTCCTTATAGCTTTGCTTTTTCTAGAACATTAAATTTAAGGAATCAAATAGCACGTCGTCTTTTGTGTCTGGCTTCTTTCACTTTGCATAATGCTTTCAAGAGTTATCCGTGCTGTCACATGTATCAGTAATTTAGTCATTTTTATTGTTGAGTAGGACTCTACTATATAGAAGCACAATTCATTTGTTGAGGACATTTGGGTTGTTTTCAGTTTCAAGTGATTAAGAATAAAGCTGCTGTAAGTTTTTGCACTTAGGTTTATGTTTTATTTTTTCTTGAGTAAAGACCTAGGAATGAGAGTGCTGGGTTCTATAGTAAGTGTATGTTTAACTGAATGAGAAACTGCCAAAATGTTTATCAGAATAACTGTTCCATTTTGCCATTTTACCTTTCCGACCAGTGATGTGTGAGAGACCCAGTTGCTTTGCATCCTTGATAGCACTTGGTTTTATCAGTTTTTTTCTTTTTAGCATTTTTTTTTCAGTTTTAGCAATTCTATTGGTGTGTAGTGGTATCTCATTTAATTTACATTTCCCTAATGACTAATGGTATTAAGACCTGCTTATTTGCCATAGTATTTCCATTTTTGGTGTGGTGTCTGTTCAGATCTTTTGCCAATTTTTAAGAAAATGGATTGTTTGTTTTCCTGTTATTTAGTCGTGAGATTTTCTATATATTGGGTTGGCCATAAAGTTTGTTTGGTTTTAAGTAAAAGTAAAAGACAAATTTTAAATTTTCACCAAAAATTTTATTGAACAATGTATTCACTAACTGAACGAACTTTTTGGCCAACCCAATATTCTGGATACATACCCTTTATGTGTTTTGTAAATATTTTCTCCCAGTCTATATATTGGCTTTTCCTTTTCTTACAGGATCATTTGAAGAGTAGAAGTTTTTAATTTTGATGAAGTCCAACTAATTTTTTTTTATGTTGCATTTTTTCTTCTGAAAAATTTAGTTGTTAATGTAAATATTTCTTAATATTTAGAAATGTATATAAATATGAAAATGTTCAAGTTAAAGTAAATGAAAAAATCTTTTAAAAATAATATGTAGGGCTTCCCTGGTGGCACAGTGGTTAAGAATCCGCCTGCCAATTCAGGGAACATGGGTTCGAGCCCTGGTCTGGGAAGATCTCAAATGCTGCAGAGAAACTAAGCCTGAGTGCTACAACTACTGAGCCTGCTCTCTAGAGCCCGCGAGCCACAATTACTGAAGCCTGAGTACCTAGAGCCCATGCTCTGCAACAAGAGAAGCCAGTGCAATGAGAAGCCCACGCACTGCAATGAAGAACATCCCCCGCTCGCTGCAACTAAAGAAAGCCTGCGCACAGCAATGAAGACACAACACAGCCAAAAATAAGTTAAATAAATAAATAATATGTAAATTAAAAATGCAAAAAATTAAAAAAACCCAATCCGATGTGTAGATAGGACATTTCTATTGTTTTTTTGTTTTTGTTTTTGTTTTTTTGCAGTATGCGGGCCTCTCACTGTTGTGGCCTCTCCCGTTGTGGAGCACAGGCTCCGGACGTGCAGGCTCAGCGGCCATGGCTCACGGGCTCAGCCGCTCTGCGGCATGTGGGATCTTCCCGGACCGGGGCACGAACCCGTGTCCCCTGCATCGGCAAGTGGACTCTCAACCACTGCACCACCAGGGAAGCCCTACACGTATTTTTTAATGTTAGATTTAGAATGGTAGATTTAAAAACTGACATTTTTATTAAGATGGGTACAGATTTTCACTTGCAGAAAAACAATAACTAAAATTATTGTTTTCAGTGTTGTTGTTTATAACCTACAACATACTTGTTTATTTGTATCATAAAACGCATAATGGATTAAGATCAACAACTGAATCACTGTAATGTACGCTAAATGTTAATGTGACAAAAGGAGTTGGGCACCAAGTAGTCAAGCAGCAATTTCATTGGTTCTCAAATTTTCCTTCCTAGTGAGAAGGGGGTGGGGGATTTATTCCTGGCTCCTTCCCCTTGCTGAAGGAGCCCAGAGGAAGTACTGCAGCATCTGAACCCCTCCTAAGCTCCCGGACCACAGCGGAGTCACTCCAGTGCCCTTGTCAGTTTTGTAGCTCCTACATCTGTAAAACGTTCTTAGAGGCAAAATGCCTCAATGTATGTGACTAACTTTGAGCTGTTTTGAAGAAAGCACACTATTTAGGAAAACTAGAGGTGGCTCTAAGACAATTGGCACACTGTTTGGGGAGTTTTTTTGATTTTTGAAATTACTCTCAACTACTACGTCCAGATTTATGTAGGAAGATCTATACCAGCAGCTTACAAATCGAACCAGAACACAAAAACTTAGCTCTTGTTTATCTGGCTGAAAAGCAAATGCCAAACATCAGAAGCGGTTTATATTTGAACAGAGGCCACTAGTGCTTTCCCCACTTTAGCTGCTTGAGGGGTAAGAGAATTAATGGAATGGTAGTAGAGAATTGTCCAAAGAGAGAGGGAAAACCCAAGGGCCACTTGCTCTTATTACATTGAACAAATCCTCTCTCATTTAAAAACAATTAAGGGCTTCCATGGTGGCTCAGTGGTTGAGAGTCCGCCTGCTGATGCAGGGGACACAGGTTCGTGCCCCGGTCCGGGAAGATCCCACAGGCCACGGAGTGGCTGGGCCCGTAAGCCACAGCCACTGAGCCTGCACATCCAGAGCCTGTGCTCCGCAACAGGAGAGGCCACAACAGTGAGAGGCCCACGTACCGCAAAAAAAAAAAAAAAAAAAAAAACAATTAAGATGCTCTTCCTATAGTTGGGTATCTCACCATAGCTGGATGTACATGCCCTAGACTGAGGATGGAAAAGGCAGTCTCCGAGCTCTGGAGCCTCCATTCAATCCATGGTGTGGGTTTCAGGATCACTGGGGCCTTGCTCAACACCTCACTCTCTGCTTGGTCTTCTCCTCTGGACACAATGGCAGACTCCTCTTTTGTCAGCAGTTTTGCTATGCATGGATTTCTTTTAGATTTATACAAATTCCGTATGGTGTGAAGCCTTCTGAGTCCCCATTGATTTACCTCATTTATTCTGTAAGTTATATATATGACATCCAGGGCTGAAAAGTCACTATTTTTCCTCCTTGGTTCCTATTTACCATATTCTAGATTCACTATTGAATTGACATGTTAACTTCCATTTCACTTACAAGTTGATGTTGTTGAAAATACACAAAAATTGTAAAGACTCCTGGACTATGTGTAATTTAGGTTCTTAACTATGATGTAAACATTGTCAGATATTTAGTGCTCTATGTCACAGACAAATGGGTAAAGTTCAATGGGGAAGATGCCAACTGACACACTTAATAAAAGTAAAATGTATAAATGTAATATGGGAGCATATATTTAGAAGAAACTATAAGAGAAAAGAATTCCCTGGAATTACTATCACTTGCATCCAGTTTGAACTATTTTGCATCACAGAATGAAAATGAAAACAGGGAGAAATGTATTTTGATCCTTCACCCAAGGGTCTGGTAGCTGGTAAAAACATTATTTTCCATGAATCAAAAGAGATACAAAATAATACTTAAAAATTACTTCTGTTTCACTTAATACAAATACGTCAAGCCCAGGCATTTGGTGTTCTGCTAATATTTACCTGGAATAGACATTCAGAATTGAAAGTCCCTTGAGGCAAATATGTCAAATGTAAAGTGTAAGGCTCATTTACATGTAGCACAGTGCCTTTTGTGTGCAAATGAATGAAATTCTAAGATACTTTCTAAGTTGCTTATTTTCATTTGAATGCTGTAGGTGATACACTTTCACAGCCATTATACTCTCCCACCATTATCATCTAAGATTAGAATCTGAATATAAAACAGTCTCCTGGGCTTCCCTGGTAGCGCAGTAGTTAAGAATCTGCCTGCCAGTGCAGGGGAGAAGGGTTCGATCCCTGGTCCAGGAAGATTCCACGTGCCACGGAGCAACTAAGCCCGTGCGCCACAACTACTGAGCCTGCGCTCTAGAGCCCACAAGCCACAACTACTGAAGCCCGCGTGCCTAGAGCCCGTGATCCACAACAAGAGAAGCCACTGCAATGAGAAGCCCGCGTGCAGCAATGAAGACCCAACACAGCCAAAAATAAATAAATTTGTAAAAAGAAAAAAAAAAGAAGAAAACTTAAAAAACAAAACAAAACAAAAAAAAACCCCCCAAAAAACCCACCAGTCTCCTGCTAGCAATGTCTAATATCCTCAAGTGACAGAATAGAGACCATGTAACAGGGTCTCTAACCAGCTTAGCACCCTCACCAAATCTGGATGTTTCACAGGAAATGTGTGCAGTTTTATTAGAGAGTGCTTATACGTTCGGTAATCAACCTTTTTTGAGTGTTGTCTCCCCCCAAAACATATGTCTCTGGTGTTCAGGATCAAATGGTGGGGGAAAAAAAAGATGGAGGGGCTTCCCTGGTGGCGCAGTGGTTGGGAGTCCACCTGCTGATGCAGGGGACACGGGTTCGTGCCCCTGTCCGGGAAGATCCCACATGCCGTGGAGCGGCTGGGCCCGTGAGCCATGGCTGCTGAGCCTGCGCGTCTGGAGCCTGTGCTCCGCAACGGGAGAGGCCACAATACAGCAAACGAGTTACAGTTATTAACTGGCCTACTGAAATATTCATGATGCTTTAGGATGAAAAAATACACTTGGAGGATGTGTTTTTAAGCAGCTTTGTTTTCCCGGTAACCAAAAAAAAAAAAAAAAAAAAAAAAAAAAAGATGGAGTAGGAGGAATAGTCCAGGAAATAACAGGGCTACAGACCCCCATGAACATTTGATCTCATGCATCATGAATAGACGCGGAGAAAAGTCTGAAATCTTTCTGTGTGAATAAACAAAGAGAGAAAGTAAAATAAATGGCTTATTTCCTAGGCACAAACTAAAAAAAAATATAAAGTTCACTGAGGAAAAAATATGAATTAGGAAAATAAATAATTATTGCTAAAGTGAAGGTTTCCTATTCTTTGTTTATACCATTTCAAAGATCAAGTTGACGTTAATTCACTGATTAAAATGGGAAAGGAACTCATAAGTTTATGGTTCTCCAGGAAGATTAATGCAATCATGAGACCTCTTTTTGACCAGATAAAAGGCAAAGTATGAATGATCAACCAGGGATACAACAAAGGGAAATAGAGATTTAAGGGCAAGAAATACTGATTATGTAGCCAGATACAATGCAAAAGTGATATAAGATTCACTTAAAATTAAGAAGCAATCCATTGATAGATACTTTCTTTCCACTGAAGTTTCCCGAACGTTGTTAATGCTGCGGATGGTTAATTCAGCTCATGGCCTGCATCTACGGGACCTGGAATGCTAGACTATATCCTCTGGGAAGAAAGTGAACAAATGATGGCACCTCTGGTACCCAGTTGTGTGGGACAAACTGGGCATGCGCTGGCTTTGCATACTAAAGAGACCAAGCATAGACTCTAACTGTGGACAGTATCTCTGAGTGAAGCCTGAGCCATATGGAATTATTCTCAACCACCAAAAAGATCAAAATAGCTATAGTAACAGGAGAGGTAATAATCGATTGAATAACAGTTGGCAAAAGATAACTTACCGAAGTAACAACAAAGGGAAAGACAAATAATGAGATGTTTTAATTTTTTTTTTTTTTACATCTGTACCCCAAATGAGAAAGAAAATGTTGCAACTGTTTAAAACCTAGTTATCTTGGTTATAAAATAAGAAGTACAGTCACCTTGCCCCAGGGAAGAAGTGAATCAATTGTGTGTTCTGGGACTTCATCAGGGATGAATCTCTTTTTCTTCCCTACCTACTATTGGTGGAGTGTCTTTCACTGATCACACTTTTGAAAGAGAAAAAGGAGATATCACTGATTAAATGCTGAAAAACAATTGTGGGTAATATCTGTTGTTACTATAAATAAAAGGGATTTTGTTGAAAAACAATTTTGGTTGAACTTTTAGAGTTCTGAACTCTTTTGTTCTCTGACTTATTTAAAAAATCACTTTAAGAAACTCCCCTCCCCCTAGGCTGAGGCATATGCCTTCCTCCCTCCATCCCTCCATCTTTTCCCCCTTCCCCTTCCTCTTTTCCCCTCCCTATTTCTGTCCCTTTCTCTCTCTCACCCTTCCTTCCTTCTTCTTATGTATTTTCTTCCTTCTTCCTCCTTTTATCTTTCCTTATTTTCTTCCTTCCTTTCTTGTAGTGATTGTTTGCTGAGTCTCCATTTGCTTGGCACTGTGTCGGGTGCTGAAGACACAAAAGGGGCAAGACCCAATCCTGCCCCCATAGAGTTTACTTCCAAATGGAGAAGTTTCTGTTTTTCAACCTTGTTTGTGTAACTCTCATAAAATAACCATGATATGCACACAGCTTTTCTCTTCACACCACAGCCTGAAAGCCATCTCTAGCCCTGTACTTACAGCTATGGAAAACCGCTGAATGCTTTCATCGTCACAGTCCTGGATGACCTTACTCAGTTGATGGTTGTCATGGGACTCTCCATCAGTCACAATTACCATGACTTTTTTAACCCCTCTTCGGGCACCCCGGGCTTCAGTGAAAGCCTCTTTCCTGAAATAATCACAGACAAAAGGGCAGCAAATAAAACACCAGCCCAAGGTTAGGTAAAGTGATAAACAAAATGAAAACACTGCCAACTCCAGGTAGCCCAGTGCTTTCCCTCCAAGATCAACATTGCTGCCCATTGTTCAAGCTGGGAGGCATGATGCTCATTGTTTGTAATAGTTTAAGACTTATTCTAGATGATGGAGAGGTTACCATTTTGCCAGTCACCATAGATCCCATTAACAAAAGGCAGCAGTCTCTCATTCTTTGGAAACTTCAAAGGGGGAGTGTGACAAGCATACAGCAGATTTAGAGAAGGTCAGATTTTAAATACTTTCCCAGTCACTCCTTTTTCTGTAAACACTCTTTCTCTTGCTTGACAGGCCTCTTTCCTTCTGCTTTTGGCAGAGCTTTTGCTTTAGTCCTCATTTCCCCCACCTACTCTGACAGTCACAGAACAGCTTGGACATCCTGTAAGCTATGGAGGGGGCATGGGAGAAAACAGAGTATTTGTATGGCTGTGAGTGCTTGAGAGTGTGCTTGGACGTGGGGTAAAAATTCAGACATAGGAATTAAAGACTGCAGACGGCAGTGGTCTGAGTCAGTGACAGAGTAGGCTTCTGGGGGGCAAGGAGGGTTTGGCAGAGCTATGAAAGTCTGAACTAGGTTTTAGGACACAAGCTGCTGGGGGTGAGGTGGGAGGAGGTGGCATGGAGAGAAAGGAAAAATGCTATAACCTAACTTCAAAGAAAGGAATTTTGATTTAATTCAACACGCATTTATGGAAAGAGATGGAAGATATGGGAAACTGACAATTTTTGTTTGTTTTGTACCTTCTACACACACACACACACACACACACACACACTCACTCAGGCACACTTTCCCTCCATTACTCCACTACTCAACTACTTTCCCCTCTGGAGCCTTGGAAAAGAAGAGTACATTTTACTTAGGACTGAAACAGTGAATGGATTTCATATAATATTTTTTAGATTTTGGTGTAAAATGCAGCAATCATTGTGCTGAATAGTCATTTTAAATATTTTACTTTGGTCATAAGGACAAACAGCTGCAGCTGAGATATACCAAAGAAACACCTGTCTTTCACCTTCCAACAGTTTGCCACAGTACACATTAGCTCTACTGTAGATATATAGTAAATGCACAGTAGTGGGTATTTTGTGAGTAGGGAGAGAGGATCCTTGTGATGTGAGCAAGGCGATTTTATCTGTGTTTATTTTTCCTTTAAAAGGACTAACAGCAAATATGACAAGATGTTAACAACTGTTGATTCTGTTTGATGTGTACATAGGATTTTGTTGTACTGTTTTTTACATTTTAAAATTTTCCTAAAATTTTCAAAAGAGAAAAAGAAGCTATTTAAAAAAAAATATATTGATCACTGGCAAACTGTGTGTCTCTGTCCTCTACACCACACAAACAGATTCTCTGAGTTCTTTCTATGTACAGACAAAGGTGAAAAATAGATGTTAAAGGCTAGTCTCTAAATGAAGTTTGTAAGATTTAATCCTTTTTACAGTTTTAATTCCTTAGAGGATCACCAAAACTTCCTAATTCTCTTGAAGATCGAGGTCATAACTAAATGAACATCAGCTGAAGGAGATGATTAAACCACCTTCCTTAAAGAAAATCTGGTAGCTCTGAAACCAGGGCTGGCTTTCTATGGCAGAGCTCTTGAGTATACCCTTTCTGTTTCAAATTTCTTCAGCAAATTGCCCTTGACCCCCAATTACCACCATCCAGTATTCTTTCTTTAAAATAAGCATTGACTTCCCTGCATGTTTTTAAACATTAACATATCCCAGGAGAATCCCTTTCTTTGGGACAGGAGAATCCAGGCCTTATGATTAAACACTGTGAAGCAATGAAAAGAAAGAAAATTTGGGATAGGGTTAAGGGGACACAAAAATATTTTGAACTGGGAGACACTGAAAATGGAGGTAAAGGATTCTAAAAATTTAGAAATATTATTTACAACTGGTCCTGCCTGAAAGGGATAAAGAACAATTAAAAATAAACTTAAGAGCTTCCCTGGTAGCGCAGTGGTTGAGACTCCGCCTGCTGATGCAGGGGACGCGGGTTCGTGCCCCGGTCCGGGAAGATCCCACATGCCGCGGAGCGGCTGGGCCCGTGAGCCATGGCCGCTGAGCCTGCGTGTCCGGAGCCTGTGCTCCGCAACGGGAGAGGCCACAACAGTGAAAGGTCCGCGTGCCACAAAAAAAAAAAAAAAAAGAGTACTTAGTAATATCATTATGGAGTCTTATTTATATACAAAACTCAATAAACTCTGTGTCCTACAGCTAGACCCTCTGTGAAACACATAGGCAAAAACCATATAGGGACATGGTATTTAGAGTGGTATTTATGCAGGAGCAAAAGCAGCCAGAATATTTCTTCAGTTAGTTTTCAAAAATGAATATTCATCTTAAGCGGTTGCCTTTGGAAAACAAAGTTCCCTACAGGCTCAGAGCTTTCAAAGAACGCTCTGATTTACTTTGAATGTGCGGTCACATTTAGTCAATTATTTAAGAATGCACACTCAGCACACCTAAACGTGTGCACTTTTGTGCATGCAAACTGGTGATCTACGGGCAGGTAAATGTAAACTTACCCCATCTGTTTGTGGTTATTTTTCTCATGGGCCCCATATAACTAGAACCACATGCTTTTCTAACATTTATGAGTCTAAAGCTGCACATGAAATTTTAAATTTTTGAAAATCCAACCCATTCTTTGGAGTATTCACATTAACTGTTTCAGCCCCTTTAAAACACTGATCTTAGCAGGCAGGTGAAGTGAGGCCATGGGTAATCAACTCTTCAGAATCAGTTGAGTGTCCAGAAGTTGAAGGCACTTAAGAGAAGAACCCTTAACATTAGTCAAACTGACCATTAGATTTCCTGTGATTTTGGTATTGTTTAGTTTTTGTTCAGAAGCTTTCATGATGATTAAGGGGAGAAACAGCAAAAGATAAGAGCTGGGTGAGATCAGATAAAATACAGTGAAGGGGAGCTGAACATTGTAAGAAAAGGACAGTTCTGTAGGTTCTTACAGAATGAAATTCAACCACAGGGTGGGTTATGTGTGCTCCATGAAGGAAACTGCAGAAGGGAGGAAGGGAGGGATGTAAATTAGAGGGAATTTGGAGAAAGTAAGGAAGAAAGAGAGAGAGCACGAATCATGAAATCCTTTCCACTTCTTTTTTTTTTTTTTAAGATTTTTTTTTTGATGTGGACCATTTATAAAGTCTTCATTGAACCTGCTACAATACTGCTTCTGTTTTATGCTTTGGTTCTTTGTTGGCCGTGAGGCATGTGGGAACCCGCACCCCCTGCATTGGAAGACAACGTCCCAACCGTTGGACCACCAGGGAAGTCCCTCCACTCCTTTTCAATCTTTTCACTGAAAATGATTTCAAATAAGACAACATTTAGTTTGCCCTCTTAAAACCTCTTATTTGAGAGCTTCAATAACCCTAAATCCGTAAAATTTAAATCTGTAAAATTATAGACATATTAGGGTATAGATATATATTGAGTAGAAGCAGACTGATATGAATCCATTTTTTTACATTGAGATTCCTAGAGGCTGAAAACAAAGAATAAAAGGAAAAGATATTATCTAATATTATGTCTTAGTACCCAAGAATGTGATGCCATAGACTACAGCGATATCAGTCAAAGCCTTGGAATGAGAGGAAAGATAAGAAGAGTAAGATATTATCTAATATTATGTCTTAGTACCCAAGAATGTGATGCCATAGACTACAGCGATTTTTTGGACTGATTCTCCATCAGTCAAAGCCTTGGAATGAGAGGAAAGATAAGAAGAATGATGAGATTGTAATATAGAAAAATTTGATCCTATAACTATTAGTTAATCAGTTGAATCTCTTTTCAACCAAATGGCTTTAAATATTGCTAAGGCAACTGTTCAATTAATACTCCAAAGGGCTAGATCATAAGCAGTAATTTTTGCACAGTCTTTTACTTTGGCTTATTTTTTTATCCATATACCTTGCTGTGTCTATTCCAAGGGCTGTCATCGTCTGGCGGCCACCTCTCTGGACTATTTTATTTGCTGCAACAAGCACCTCTTCTGTTGATGAGTACTTATTGAGGTTGAACTCATGGGTTACATTTTCTCCATACTGTACAATTCCAACCTGAAATACCAAGCCACTGTGAGTTATCGATCTAGCAGACTACCCTGTTTCAATTTTTTTGCGTTTAAACATATGCATCAGATGTAATAATACATTTTAGTCTTTCAGATGAGTTTAAAACTCTATCAGTACACAAATCTTTCTACTTTGACAGTAATGATCACTGCCATTTGTGGATGCCAAAGAACACAAATGGAAGTGTTGTTATTAAACCTCTCAAAGGACTGGCTTATCTCTTCAACAGTGTTTACTGAATGACTCTGGTAAGCTTGGGGAGGGGGTAGAACATGAAACTGACATGGCCTCTGCCTTCATGGAGCTTCTAAACTAGAGGGAGAGAGACATTAAACACAAGAATCATTTAAATACAGGTTCAATCGCAAACTGTGAAAAGGGCTGTAACAGAAAAGCTATTATTGGCAAGTATAACCTAGGAGCCTAATTTAAAGTGAAGGCTCAGGGAAGGCCTTTCAGAAGTGATATTTGAGACTTAAAAGACATGTGCTAGAAGGGTGGAGACCTGTTCAGATGGTGGCTGAGAGGGAGGATGGGGTCCACACAAAGGGAACTGTGTAAGTGAAGAAGCTGAGTTGGGAAAGTGGTAGGTGCTCTAAGAACAGAAAGAAAGTCAGTGAGTCTGGACCAAGCTAGGAGGGGAGAGTGGGGCAAGATGAAGTTGGAAGCATAAGCAGGGGATGTATCTGGCAAAGACACACATGTGCTTCCTGCTTTATGTAGCTAAGCTGTAGCATCACATCTCCTAAATCAGCCCTTCCCTCTCTTTTCTTGTTCTCTGTCTTCCCTCTCTTACTGCCATTCTCCTTTCATTCTTTCTTTCCTACAGGTTGGGTAATGCAGGCAGCTAACTGCAGAGCCATCATGAAGGAAAATGACTTAGAAGGTTAAGTGCCACTGCTTCGATTTCCCTTGCTCCATACCCTCTCCCACCCCTTGCCTATTTTCCTTATCCTTTTTCTACACCCTCCTTTGAAGGTTTATGTGAACCAATAAACGAAACTATATCAAGAATTGTGCCTGAAGTTACTTTTTGTTTCACCTTCCTACCCCAAAATTAGGGACTCAGAGAATCCTTTACCCAAAGGAATGTCTTTTTAATGTACGAGTTCTGGGCACTTCGTTTCTTAGGTAGGGGAAGTAATTTGAGAAAGGGCTGCTTTCTTTCCAGGCAGTTGTCTAGTTTGCCCATTGTTCAGCCAGTCCAATTTCCAAGTCTGATCCTATTTCCAAATGGCATAAATGATCAGCATCTACCTTGTACCTCCCTTGATGTCACTGTTGTCAGAAATCTTTAGGCTTAATTATTTCTCTGATTTATAGATACATTTCTACAGCTTGGTCCTTTTGGAAACCAAAAGCATACCCTGGCACTTGCAGAAACAAATAACAGAACTCCCAATTAAACATAATCTTTATCGTCTCAACGTGGAGCAATTATGCCACCATGCCTGAATACTATCCTATATTTTTACTGCTTTTTTTAGCTTTCTTTCCTAACTTATTCAAATTATAGTAACAGAAATTAGTGTCATATTTAATAAATGAAGAAGCTGAGTTAAAAAAACCTCACTTTCCATAATGAAGGGGCAGAAGGAGGCCTAGTCTAGGATGTATATCCTTCACCTCTCTATTTTGTCTCAGTAAAAACTTACCTCGCCCAAATCCCCTCATTTTCTTTCTTTTTTTTTTTTCTAGTCATATTTTGTTTTTTAGGTGCTTGTGTTAAACTTTTATAGGTATAAACTCACTTGCTACAGCACATAGAATTATGTTCCCACTTAAGTCTGCTCTTTTATTTTTAAATTAAAAATTTTTTCTTTTTTTAAAAATTGACATATAGCTGACTTCCCCCCATTTTCTAATCACCTCAGCTTTTGCTAAATGCTGCTGCTACTTCACGGTCACTCAATGAGTTCAGGTAGCTAGCTAGCCAACTGAGATACATTAGAAAATACGATAAAACAGACAGACAAACAAGTAAACAGATCATATTTTTTAAAAAAGAAATAGAATATACGAATCCTTCCTTAGAATTGCTGAATCAGGTATAAGATAAATAAGAAATAATTAGAGAACATATGCAAGTATAAGAGAAGGTACACCGTAAGCTGAATAAACACAAAATCTGCTCAATCCATGTCCAGGTTAGGTTTGCTCTTTGACTGTATCTTTCACCTAATATCTGTCGCCTTCTGTTCCAAGACTATGTGCTGTTATAATTGGAAAAAGACAATTATTAGTCTCCCATGACTCCAATTCAGGTTATTTCCTTGACAATTAAATGTTATGTACAGTTATCTGTTACTCTCTGAATAGATTTAAAATTCTTTTCCCAATGACCCTAACAGCTTTTAATTAGTAATCCAGAGAGACACTGAATAATTATTAAGGGAAACCATGTAGGTTTGACATTGTCTTTGTGTATATAAATGCTCAGGGTAAATAAAAGTAAAATGATTTTGTTACTTAGATAATCATTATACCCAATTTATGGTACCAAGGTGAATAAATGCTGCTGTGGAAGTTAATTGCTCATCCATTCAGGGTGCCTTACAGAGTTGGTTTTGTTTTTATTTCTCTTTGTTTAGATTTGGTTAAGCAGGAGACTAAAGAACCTTGAAAACTGTCACTCTTGTCATTATTCTTGGACATTTTACTACCTGGATGAATCTATTGAACACCCTAGTCTCTCATTTCTTTGACTTCCTTGGCTTTAGTAATATTTTCCTCTAGTTTGCCTATGTCATCTACTTCCAAGGTCTTAGCCTTCACCTTGTCTTCTGGAAAAATCGCAGCACCTCAATCTCAATGTCAAGTGTTCTTCTCTCTGATCATTAACTTTGGCTCATTTACCTAGTATATCAATTCATCAATTCCTTGACCACATTAAGACGTCTAATTAATTCACAGATCTTAACTTTTTTTGTTTTTGTACCCAGCCTAGATCCAATGATCCATCACCATAATCATTTACTTGCAAACATTTAACTACCTTAACCATTTTTTCCCTCCATTAACTAACTTGGCTAACTTCCAACTCTGGTTAAGTCCAAATATCTCCTTCTCTGTGTGTGATCCTATGACACTGAATTTTGTTAGACAAAAATCACATACCTTGTAGACTGGCCTCACTTTAAAGTTTTGCTCATGAATCCCAAATGCGGTTGCACATAGCACTGCCCAGCAATCCTACTACTTTTTACTAATGAGTGTACTGTTCCCTTCGATCAAATTCTAGTGATAAGCTATTAACTCCTCAGGAAAAAAGTAGCATCTCATTTATACATGGGGAGGAGTTCACATGAGAAGAGATGGAAGTCATGCCAACTAAATAAGCCTGCTTTGTGATGTAACATTTACAACGCACTTTCCATATCTCATAGAACATACTATGAACTGATTACTATGAATTGGATTATCTGGAAAAATTATCTTCACACCAGGAACAGCAGAAGATGTAACACCTTGGTATGTCAGAGATCAGTGCTTTATATCTTCTATCTATCTCTCTATCATCTATCTGTCTTACTACTTAACACATCTCACTTTCATAAGCTTACTTTTTGTAAATGTTAGGATATAAGAGAACTTATAACTGCCTGTTCCCTTACCCTTTCTGTACACTTTGCTTCTAACAGCTCCACCTGAGACTTTCCCCAGATGATTGTCCTTGGACTGCTAGAGCTGCTTTGCCCCAAGGTTCAAAGAGTCAGAAGTGCCTGGGAGTTTTCTCCTTCTTCACCCCTTGCCCTGATCCATAGGTAATGCCTGAGTGCAGGAAAATGCAAAACCAGCCCCTTGACTTAACTTGGAGCCCCTTCCAGATCAGGCTGAGGCCTTGACTTCACCTGAACTCACATGCTTTCTTTTTTATTATTATTATTATTTTTTTTGCGGTACGCGGCCTCTTACCGCTGTGGCCTCTCCTGTTGCGGTGCGCCGGCTCCGGACGCGCAGGCTCAGTGGCCATGGCTCACGGGCCCAGCCGCTCCGCGGCATGTGGGATCCTCCCGGACCGGGGCACGAACCCGTGTCCCCTGCATCGTCAGGTGGACTCTCAACCACTGCGCCACCAGGGAAGCCCCTCACATGCTTTCTTGTCCTCTGTGGCTGCCCTGTTTTGTTCCCCCAAATCCCTTCCTATTTTCTTTTGGAAGCACTCCCTTCATGAATTGCTATCACTTGACGACTCCTCTCAGAGTTTGCTTCTGGGGAACTGGATCCAAGGCAGCTATTATCTATGTTTCTTCATTCCTTCTCCAGCCCAGGCCAGGCATCATTGCCTTGAATCTGGACCACGGCAGTCACGGGTCTTTCCACTGCTGATCTCCCTCCCTTCATTTCCACTTCCTCAAATCCTTCTACACATTAATAGTAGATTAACCGTCTTTAAATTCTGCTTTTATCATGTGTCTTCCTTGTTTAAAAACTCCAATAACTCTTCATTGCCTACATCAAGGACTTTGAAATATACTTTAAAAGAGAATTGTACTTCTAATTCAAATAGAAACTAGATAAAGCTTCAAGCTGCTTCTTGAAATACTAGGCCTATAGGTTAAAATTCAGTTTTTTCCTCCTGACTTTCAGCCACTCAACAGTCTGGCCCTACCTTCTTTATTCATCCTCACCTTCAGGACTCCTCGGGATGAACTCTATCCAGACCAAATGCCCTTCCTTTTCCCTCCAACTAAGCTAAGTCTACCCATTTGGTAAGATTCAATTCAAGTTTCACTTTCTCTGCAGCTGTGTCCACCTAGTTGCCAAGAGTCCATACTGATCTTCCCCTTCTTCAAACTGTGAAGCAAACTTGTCTGTGCTGCTCCTGTGAGCCCTGCGTTCTTCTCAACTTCTGTATGCGTGCTTTATCTCCCAACTCCATTATAAATTAGGAAGGGGCAAGCAGGGGTAAAGAGTATGGACTACATCATAGCTTCTGGTATTCTCTTATCCTCTACCACTGTTTTGCTTTGCTCACAGTTGACCCTCATACATTCTTACTAGATGACTATAACATTTCACATAGGCAAGTAGAAAACTGAGATAGTAGGGAAATAATGATAAACAGAAAAAGAGAGACATAAAGAAGTGTGGGAAATTAGAAGAGTGGGCAGTGGGAACTCACATCTCAGGAAAATGACATTCAGTGTAGGTCTCCGGCTGACACAGGGGTTCCTATTTCCTTAGGAACCAGATAGAATAAGGTCAGCTATGTCTTCCCCAGAAAAGGGTGCCATTTATTAATTTTCATCACGGGAGAATGCTCAAATCACAAGACATATGTAATGCTTTGCTGAGTACCGGTGAGACCCACTTTAGTAGAAATAGTTTCAGTCCCAGCTTAGTTTATAATTTAAGGCAGGTGAAACAGATTTGTACTAGCATAATGGGTATACATGCATCTACAACCGAGTCAAATAAGTATGAGAATTAAATAATGAGATAAAAAGTGATGAACACACATGGTGAGGAAACAGGGGAAGAGAGAATCACAAGCACATTTATCGTCTCGTTTGTAAGGCCCTCATGGAGGAAGGAGGATCCAGATTTCTGAACGAGCTACCCAGGTAAAGAACAGACAGCAGAGTATGATAGTAGAATGGGAGGAAGTAAAGCAGGCTTGAGCCTGGAAAATCTGTCAAGGATGATCATTAAAGACATTTAAAGCATTCCAGAATTTGCGGAAAGATAAACAATCAATAATCACCATATTTGACTTGAAGTGGCCAGTTGCATTGGAATGGTACAAGACCCAGAGGGTGGAGTTAAGAAGAGAGCTGGTGAGGAATAGTAAAGATGGAAAGGTTCTAGGCATTTTTGCTAAATGCAAAAAAGTAGGCAGAGATGGCAGCTAAAAGGAGAATGGGTTAAATGTGGGCTTTCTTTAAGAGAGAATGGGTAGAGCAGCTTATGGCATCAGTAAAGAGTAGATGAAGATAGTGACAGTAGATTCTTATAAAGGGGGGATAAACCACAGTAGAAAGAAAAGTTACTTTTCAGAGACAACTGTAAGGGACACATTTAGCTCCTGGGGAGATGCAGTTTGAACTTCTTGATTAAGCAGTTGTAATTACAATCTAAATCCAAAGAGAAGTAAGAGCTGATTCACATTATAGCATAAACCAGGCACACAACTGACTGAGGATTCTGTTACATGAACAAGGGGTTTGTAACACTTAGAACTTTCCACTTAAACATAAAATTTGCAATCATGTTTCAGATAAGCCCCAAACTAATACTCCCTTACCCCTTTTCCAGGGAATACTAACTTTCTCAGTTGCTAGGTATGATTTTTTAAAAAGAGTCCATGATCAAATAATCTTGGAAAGCAATTGTTAATACAAAGTATAACAGTTTCTCTGTCTCTGTCTGTCTGCCTCCCTCTGCTATTTATATTAAGTAAAAAAATGCCACAAATTTCAAACGGAGCAAAAGAGCAAGGCTTTCTCTCACTCCTGCATTGCTCTACTCTGACTCATAAGTGGATTCTTTTGAAAGTGCTCCCAGAATCTTTAATATGAAAACATGCGTTGTGAATCATGAATTGGAAGACCTGATGTATTTTATTTTTATTTAAGAGAATATTTTTTTGTAAGGAACATATTCAACACCTCAAACAACATAGCTTGGAAAACATTGCTTTATTCTAATATTGAGTTATCTACTCGTAAAGATCAATTAATTGTTCTGCTTTATTCACCCTTGTTATATTTATGTCACACTGTCATGCATTGCAATTATCCAAATACAAGACTTTACTTCATTTCTAAGTTGGAAGATTTACAGGATTAGGGAAAAAGTATTAGAGTCTGTTATTTATATTGCTATCACAACTAGCATAATACTTGACCAATAAGATACTTCATAAATATCTGCTAAATTAAAATGAATTAATTATCCAAATGGCTTTTTCTCTTTTGAGGGTAGAAAAGAACAAGGAGGAAAGTGAGTGTGAGGAATATGGAAGGAATGATGCTGTTAGAAATCACAAAAATCACTAATTTTTTCTTGTAAAACTTAAAGTCACAACAGAATGACAAGGGAGTTTTTTAAAAAAAAGAGAAGTGCTTAAAATAGCTATTAAGTATACTGAGTCAAAGAATCATGAAGGAATGGAATTATTTCCTCATTTAGAATTATATGATTACCTTGTATTCTTAAGTTAGACTTATAACACCAGCGCCTAAATTTTAATGCCCCAAATGAGCTAAGTTTCTGGGTTTTCATTCAACAACTAACATTATCCAATCAATAGCTTCTTTACGGGTGTAATGACAGGGAAGCACAGTAAAGCTTTTTGTGTTTCTGTAGGATACACAGTTGCTTAATCTGATAAGAGCTCAGACTTTGCATCTGGTCATTTTATATTTCCTTTTACCAAAGTAAGGTGCAAAAGCCCTGCCCTACAGCATGCTTCTACTGCAATTAAGTGAGAGTATGAATGTGGTGGTAATACAGGCTGCAATCCAAATCAACTGTCAACACAAACCATTCAAGGCTGTGTTAGCTGAAACCTGGCTTAACCTTTGTCACTATGGACAGGGATGAACAGGACTGGTTCATAGGTAGAAGAAATGATTCCTCAGAAACACAAATAAAGTCGGTAAATTAAAGATGTAGGTCCTGGGCTTCCCTGGTGGCACAGTGGTTAAGAATCCACCTGCCAGTGCAGGGGACATGGGTTTGAGCCCTGGTCCGGGAAGATCCCACATGCCGCGGAGCAACTAAGCCCGTGCACCACAACTACTGAAGCCCGCGCGCCTAGAGCCCGTGCTCCAAAACAAGAGAAGCCACAGCAATAAGAAGCCCACGCACCGCGATGAAGAGTAGCCCCCGCTCACCACAACTACAGAAAGCCCCTGCGCAGTAACAGAGACCCAATGCAACGAAAAATAAATAATAAATTTATTAGAAAAAAAAAGATGTAGGTCCTGGGCTTCCCTGGTCGCACAGTGGTTAAGAATCCCCCTGCCAGTGCAGGGGACATGGGTTTGAGCCCTGGTCCGGGAAGATCCCACATGCCGCGGCGCAACTAAGCCCGTGCACCACAACTACTGAAGCCCGCGCGCCAAGAGCCCGGGCTCCAAAACAAGAGAAGCCACAGCAATAAGAAGCCCACGCACCGCGATGAAGAGTAGCCCCCGCTCACCACAACTACAGAAAGCCCCTGCGCAGTAACAGAGACCCAATGCAACGAAAAATAAATAATAAATTTATTAGAAAAAAAAAGATGTAGGTCCTAAGAAAAGGATGTCTTTAGCTGGTCTCTTGCTTGATGGAAGATGCTGCAATGAAATTGACCCATGCTCAAAACTGTAAGGCTAGAAGATGTTAAAATGCGGAAGACTATGGGAGAAATCAGGACCAGCGGTGAATGGGGCTAGATGTGTTGAAAACCTGCAAAGAAAAGCCTGAAACACAATGTAAAGGGGAATCTGGGGTGTCCCCCACAAACAAGTCCCTTCCAGCTCAATGACTTCACGAAGCAGAGTGAGAGATGGTGGTCAGTACAATAATGATTTTTAACACAAGGAGAAATTAAAAATTCCAGAAATTACATTTTTCCAACATAAATGACTTGCCTCCTATGTGCTGGGCAATGCAGGAAACTCTGAACTGTATTCCATAAATAAAAGGATTAAGGCACAACGCTGTCATTGTGGAATTCACATTCCACCAGGAGAGACGCACTCACGAAACAAAAAGCGATGCCACTGAGTGATGAGAGCAGTGGATGAAGGGTGTGTAAATGCTGTGGGAATATGGAGGGGAAGGGATTTTTCTTGGGAAGGGTGGGGGGAATAACCACAGAAAAGGACAGAGCAAGTGACGCTTGAACTGAGTCTCAGAGGTTTACCTCGCACGTGGGGCCTGGGGTGGAGAAGGGCCTTCCGGGCAGAAAGAATCACGAGAGCATAGAGCAACGTGTTCAGGGAAGGCCAGGATAGGAGTGGCTACAGGGCAAGAAGGGAAGGAGGCAGGAGACAGTGGAATGACAGCCACTAGGTGACGAACGTCTTATAAGTCACTGGAGAGCTTGGGTATTATTCCACAGGCAAGGATAGGAGATTTTTATTCGGGGAAATTCCATGATCCAGACTCTATATGGGGAAAATAACTCAGATGAGTGATGAATGGAGGTAGAGGACAACGGAGACCGGGACGCTAGTGAGCAAGAAGATTCACCACATTCACAACATCACTTTCAGAAACGACAGCCTGACTGACAAGGATATGGCTGCACAGCTCAGACAGGTTTCTTCTCAGACCTCCAAACAGTGAATAGTTTAGGCTATTAGCCTAACCTATGAGGAGCCTCACAGTTTAGGCTCCTAGGGAAATGGCCATAAAATGTGTCGTAAAAAGAAAGATAAATAATATTCCTAAAATTTAATTAATCTCCCTCTTTCATTTTGCCTGGTTTAATATTATGCTAAACTCTTGAAAGGAACAGTCTAGACATTGTTCCATTAGTATATTTCACTTTTATATCAAGCCTCACACTTTACTACTTTTATTTAGGGTAATGTACTTGTATATGGCATATTTATATCATTCTCACTTACTATTAAAAGCAATGTTATGTTTAGGTGTTGAGGATCAATAAGACCTCCATAATGTTTATACCATCATATCTTTTATGGCAAGCTCAGAATGTTTCAGGTTTATTTTTATAAGTGGTTTTTTACAAAACAATTTTATAGCCTTTACTCTGTCTTGGGTAAAAAACTGGTTTGCAAAAGTTCCTTGACTATGTTTGCAAAAAGTGTTAATGGGACTACACAGAAACATGGGAGAAACTTTGAGTAACTATTTAGGGTGAATGTTTTTGTCACTTGCATTGCATTTTCCTAATGTATACTAATTGTCATATGGAAACTTTAATGAAAGTTTTTAAATTTATTTTCCTTCCTTCCTTCCTTCCCCCTTCCTTTCTTCCTCCCTTCCTCCCTTCCTTTTTTTTTGCTGTGGAGGTGAAAATTACTTCCAGAAACATTCCATATCTTTGATACTCCTTTCCAATAATTGCAATTACTAAATGAAAAATCTGTGACTGCAGAAAGTAGGCCATAATATTTGATCTTTACTTTTTGTATCAAGTGAATAATTGTAATTAATATCGATATAACAAACAAGAACTCATGAGGTATAATTAGAATGTAAATTTTTTTTTGGCCCATGATCCCTTTAAAACTTATTTAGGGTGAAATTCTTCTACTCTCACTGGATGGAAAGATAAATGTCTTATGACTTTTATTATTTTTAGTTTTAAAATGTCTGTTTAAAAAAAGCTCTATATTTTAATTTAGGTTGTACCACATGAAAGTGCTGTATTTGTAGGTCAAAAAAGGATCAAATAGCAACAATTTCATATGGTTCAACCTAAACTAAAACAAAATCAATAAGACAAAATATCAAAGTTGATTTATAGTTAAATCTCTCCTCCCCCTACTAAAGCTTATGGGAGGTGAGAAGCCTGTAGTTGAGGAAAGGGCATGACGGGCTGTTTCTTTGTTTCTCTGCCCCTCTTCTCTCAGATTGCTGACTATAATATCTGACATCTCCACCGTTGGAGGGAGGGAAGATAAATACAGGGTACAGAAATTTGTACTTGACTGGTGCTGTCCTAAGATGGAGTAGGTGCTAACAGGTGTTATCTTTCTGGTGGGCTCTTTGGAGATCTCCCTTCACCTGCATCCTTGCCTGAGTGAATGCATCTCACTACTGTGGTCCCTAGGAATCAGGGATAGCTTCGGTTGTTCTGTGCAGAGGCCGCCACTTACTTCCAGGAGATTCTATGGACAGGAGCTAACTTGATTCCATAATGATCCATGGGAAACACATTCTTTGTACCGACAACTCTGGGTGTGAGGCCAATCCCACTGCCTTAACTCGCCCATCAGCAGCCAGACAGCTATCTTGCCCTTTAGATATTTCAGGCAGCAGTCAGACACTCATCAATTGCAAGTCCCAACTTTCATAGACACACACCAATCTCACTGTATGATCTCACTGAAGCCTTTCTCACTAGGCTCTTTCTACAGAGAAATCCACTTCACAAATCCGTCAACTTCATTCTTAATGCTTTTATATTCTTGATATGGGAGAGGAGTTTAAAGAGTCCTGTATCTAGCTTGTAACTTTCCATCTTTGTATCTTCTTCTGGGTAGTATCTCTTGAAATTCATTTTTACGTTTAAGTAGGGGAAGGAAAAATTCCAGAAGTTAATTCTGCCAATCTTAGGGCAGGATTGGGTGACTCAATTGAAAATAAACAAAAACAAAAGACAAAAAAAAACCCTTATTTAAACTATGTTATCAATAAATCAGGAAAAAAAATGATTGTTAAAATAAATTGTCTATGTTTTTCGAGAGAATTACTGTAAGACCACATGAAAGAAAAGCATACATTTTAGTACGCATTTCTTTGAAGTGAAAGTATCTTTCCAAATTTCTATGAAGGAATTTCTTGTCTGACTCCACTGAAGGAAGGTCAAATTTAAAGGGTATTTAAATGTGTTGTACATAAAACACTATTAAATACAGTTTAGCAAAAGTGATGGCTTAGTAAATGTCCTTCTCAATCCTTTTTGTTTAGAGGGTTACTTATGAAAGTAGTCATTAATACAACTTAAACCAACATAGAAAAAGATTAGAAATGACTAAAGTATAAACCCTAAAGCCTAATATATAAATAATATACTTAAAAGAATACTAAAATGCCAGTTATAGAAAAAATCTCATTAAATATTCACCTATCAGAGAAAAATACAAAAATACATTCATTATGATACACACATTTATTCAACAGGTGCTCATTAAAGGGCCACTATGTCACAGCAAAGCACTGGGCTGGCCACTGACAAGGATAAAAAGAGATATAAAGGCTTCAGTCTTGAGGTCCCTGTAATCTGGACGGTGCAGCAAAGCACAGACACACACACCACACACATCAATTTAATAATGCATTTAATCCACTGTTCCTCAAATTTAACCTATTTAAGAATCATGTGGGTTGCTTACTTAAAATGCAGGCTCTGTAGCCCCACCCTCAGAGATTCTGATTCTTAAAGTCTGGGGTACAGTCCAAGTACCTCTGGGATTAAGAAGGAGGAATTCCACGAGCCACATCTGGAGAAACACTGCTTTTTACAGAGGCTCCATGAAGGCAGTGGCCGCATCTGTCTATTCTCCACAATTATCCAAGCCCTCACACAGAGCCTGGTACATAGTAAATCCTCAGGAAAAACAAGTGAATAAATGAATGAATGAGTCTGGCTAAGCTCCATAATGAATGACACAAGCAAAATGTGACATAAAAACTCAGCAATTTAAGCAGCTCCTCTGCAGATGCTACAAATGACTCAGTGCACAGGGCTGCATTCTGAAATCTTCCTCTTTGAGGAATGGGGTCATGGAACCAAGGAAATGTGACCTGACTCTTCTCAGAGTAAGTTTGTGTCCCTCTCATTCACTGGCAGCATCTAGACCCCAGGGATCGTCCCCATTCCTCTGAATAGAGCCACTGTTTCCTCCCAGAAAGACATAAAACTCCACGAAGCCCACTCTGGAAGGCTGGAATTCCACTGGTGCTGGACAGAATAGCTCCTCTATTGGGACTCTCACTACTGAAATGTAAAATTAATTATAGTTCTCATAGATGGAAACATCAAACTGCAGCAGAATGGGTTGAGTATATAAGCAATTGATTGTTAGCTATTTCTTTACAAAACTGAGCCACGGGCACAGATCTCCACTGAAACAGTGATTATTCCTCTAAAACAGCCTTGTAGGTTTGCTTCCTGAAGCTGTGGAGAAACTTCAAACATGTCACAGCTGCACTAATTTCCACAAATAGCTACAAAAACATTAATTTTTATAGTGTAATAGATAAATTTAAAAGTAAAATCAAATATTCAGATGACTAAAAAAGAATACACATTTTAAAATATTCCAAGACTGTCATTAGCTTTGGAAAGAAAGGATTGGATAAGAAGGTAAAATGAGGTGGATAAAACAGGTGGAAAGGAGGAAAATTCATTGTGCGGAACGTGTTGAGAGAGGGGAGATCTGTGATCAGCAGTTTGAATTTAGGTATGTCAGGGCAGGCAACAGAGCACCAAGAGTCCTGGACTGCTTCCAACCAGGGGGCTGGCCGAGGAGGCACAGGGACAAAGGACTAGAGACCACTGTTTAGGGACATCAGATGGCACCTGCTCTGAAACTTCTCTAGTAGCAGAGGTCTCAGAAAGGAAAGACAGCTGCACTGCAGTTGGACAGCTGTGTGTTCAAATCTGCCATCAACAAGCAAGAGACACTGCACAAGTCACTTAGCTTCTCAGGTCCCCTCCATCAATTGAGATTTGGGGCTAAATGACCTCTAAGACCCCTTCCAGCTATAATTTTATGGCTCTAGAAATCTTATTGACCAAGGAGAGAAAGGATAAGGGAAGAGAGGAAAGGAAGAAGGGAGAGAAGTTCTCAGAAGGGAAAAAAAGGGGTCCATGTGGAACATGTACAAAAAGGAGAAGCAGGTCACCATTCTGAGTGGTCTTCTAAAGGATGCAGGCCACCTGATGCCCTGTGGCAAGAAGAAGGATAATATCCTCTCCAAACTTCCAGCAATCCACTTGGGAAGATGACTGCAGATAAGAAGCTTGCATCGAGGAAAACTGACATTTTGTGATATGATTATAAGAAAAGTACAATTTCCTATGATAATTTTACTCTGATTTCAAGAAGTTCCCTGTTGTCCACTAGGATATACACAGAATTACCCATCACCTAGCTCTCTAAAGAGATCCATTCAACCTTGGAATACAGCCATATGACATTTCACTTTGAAGTTTGAGTTCTAATTTGCAATTTTCAACTACCATCCTTTTGGGAAAATGTATGATATATATATATATATATATATTATAAAATATATATGTTTTAAATATGTGTTATATAAATATATATTATAAAATAAAATTATGTTATATAGTTAAAATAAACATAAAGGTATAAAAATATATATACACACAGATATAAAAATAGAAAATATAAATATACAGATACATGTATGTATATGTACATATGCATGATGTAATATATGTATGTGTGTGTATACATAGGTATACACACACATACATATATGTGTATACAGATGTGTTTATTTATATCCCATTTTTTTTTTTTTTTTTTTTTGCGGTACACAGGCCTCTCACTGTTGTGGCCTCTCCCGTTGCGGTGCACAGGCTCCGGACGCGCAGGCTCAGCGGCCATGGCTCACGGGCCCAGCCACTCCGCGGCATGTGGGATCGTCCCAGACCGGGGCACGAACCCGTGTCCCCTGCATCGGCAGGCGGACTCTCAACCACTGCGCCACCAGGGAAGCCCATATATCCCAATTTTAATGCAGGTGTGACAAATATTAATGCAGTCATACAACTTTTTCAGTGTCCCAGAAATTCTTCCAAGAGTAGAGCTCTCAGAGAAAAAGAAAAGAACACTGGACTGCGTGTGCAGCCCAGTCGTCTCCTGTGCTCTCCTGAGGTCCCCAGACTCTGCAGCAGCCATTTTTGACTCTGATTCTAGTGTTAATTCCTACCCTCAAGGCACTGGCCTCACTTTGACATTTAATTTTCCTATTATCCATTGCGTCTTATCCATATTTTAAGCCATGTGGCCATATAATATTAATGAACGTTAGACTGATTAAACCGAAACTCACTGTCTAAAGTGAAAGAGCCATGTGAGAAGTTCCACTTTATTTAGTGGCAATAAAGGGGGATGTGTTTAGAAACAGAGACTCACGGGGAGAAAAATACCCAATTATTCAACTTACTGCAGCTAAAGCCTGGAGCATTTGCTTTTTACTTAAGAAAAGAAATTATTAAATATAGGGGAAAATAGACTTACAGCAGTATCCTGTGGCCGATTCCTAATTTATCTGTACAACAGGAGAAAAGACACTATGATGGCATATCAGAATAGTTTCTACAAATTCTGAAACCCTGCTCTAATATTACCAAAGGTGGCTATGCTTATTTCATAATTAAGAATTAAATTATGATTTTATAGATATCTATAGGGGATATTTTCTCAGAGCATTGAAAATGCAGCTTTCATAATACTTTCTGCTTAGAAAATAAACAGCCTGCCAGTAACGTGCAGCAATAAGAACAGGGATATGGAATACAAAGCTCATCCTAAATTTTAGCTTTATTGATTAATTTATTTTCAGAAGAATTTGTCATTAAAACTCCATGCATTTGTATCTTTAGGACAACAGAAATCAAAACATGAAGCCTTACCTGTGTCTGTTTAGGACCAATATCCATTCTTTCAAGAAGGTCATTTAAAAAAGCTGTAACACTTTCCCAGGGGTAAATACTGTTGGAACCATCCAGCACTATGACTATGTCCAGCTGAGTGCTGCATTCTGCAAGAAAAAGATTCAATCGTGCAAATTTGGTGTCTATCTTTAGAGGTATATGAAATGTTTTCGCAGCTAAAAGGAACTCATTTTAAAAGATGAACTGATATCCTACAAAGTGGACACATTACTTTTAAAATCAGAAAAAAGAGTTTTTTAAATCAGAAGAAGAGTGATAAGAAATACTCTTTGCATTCAGTAACAATTGCTTTGGGATTCACATCAAGTGAAACCCATACCTACTTAATTTTAATTAACACTGTCTGAGTTATCTTTGGAAATTTTCTCAATATGAATTCTCTATACAGTTCTCATTCTGTGTATATTTCAAATGATGTTACTTTTCTCAAAGAAACTCACCCTTTAAATAAAAACAATGTGACAGCTTTAGCTCTGATGTTTAGACATGACTCTGTAAAGGTTATTTACACTAATATCAATTCCAAAATAGCAGTGAGGTTTGGTTATATATTGGCAAAGCAAACATTTACCTAAATTGGTAATGCTGGTAGCCGAGAAAATACTTCAAGCTTTTTGGTATGCTCCCGTGTATATATATGTCTCATTCATTGCTTACTCTTTTCAAACACTGCACAAACATTGCATAAAATCTGTACCTTGTACAGGGGCAATGGAGTTCACGACTTGAAATGTGGGGCTGACATCAGAACAGATTCCCGTTGTGTAATGCAAATGTCCACATCTATAGGCATATAAGGGCCCGCATGCCTTTTAAAAAATTTAAAAAATTAAAGTCATAAGATTAAAAATTATATAACAGATTTTATAAAGATTTGTAATATAATTCTTTGTTCATTAACTATCTTGACTCTTCCTTTTCTTACCAGAAACCCTCCATTTGGGTTGGTGACTAAAGTTGATCCAAATGTCATATTCTCCTTTACTTCTGTGACATTGGGAATTGATGTATTAACTAAAAATAGAAGAAACATTTATGATGGTGGAAAACAAAGTAAAATTAAGTGTCTTCTCATTAAAACATTCTGGCTTTTGTCTCAGAAACTTTGTCTGGATCACTGTCTCACATACTTTTGCTGAACTGTAAACTATCAGGGCAATGAGAACATGGGATAGCTTTTCACATATTTTTGCTAATTGAAATAAATAAAATATTTAGTCTCATAATATTGTAGATGCAAAGTAAACTTATACAATCATCCAACATGTTACATCTACATGTTATATATGACCAATGATGAAACATGATTTCTGGCAGGAAGAAGGAAAATGGGTAGAAGGCCAGAAAAGAAAACTCAAACACAAGATTTTGACCATTAGTTTCACCATCACAGGGACATCAGGAGGGTTACAAAGAAAACTGGAGCAAGATTAGAGCAGTGGTCAGGAAGTTTGGGTAAAGACACAATGAAGGGACTACATCTGACAGAACAAATAAGAATGTTGAGCCCTAAAGCATGCCAACCTGGCAAAAAGAAGTTCCACTCACTCACAATAAAAAAGAAGAAGAAAAAAAGATTGGACAGGAAAGGCAAAAGCTTCTAAACCCTGCTTAGCAGAGCGCTAAAATAATTCAAAGTGGCAAAACTCAAGTTCAAGAAAGATTTGTCTCACTGTTCATCCCTAGAAGTTTTTCTTACCTTAAGATTACATGTAGATTTAATGGAATGGAAGCAGAGATTCCTGAAAGGTCACAATCACCTCCTAATCTGAGCATTGGTCTTTGTCCCAGAATCCAATCTGGTTTACTTTAAAAGCATCTGGAACTGGTCTTGAATAATCTAGATTAGAATTTTTTATACTACCGTTGACACAGGATGAGCATTCCTGGGACATGAGAGACTACAGCAGAAACTTCCGTACTGTTCTCAGTGTAGCCAACATCTTCACACTAATATAAAAACTCTATTCCAGTTTCCAGTAATGGAGGAGTTGCTCTTATCGGAACAACTCTTCTGCAAATAACAACTATAAGCTCTAGGAAAAGGGAAAAAAAATGTATGAAACAACCGTCTGAAGGCACTGGAAAGCAACCAAGAGCAGGCAGAAACTGGAAGGGAGTCTATACTTGTAAGAAGAGATTAGAACTGGATGAGTTTCCTGTTTTTGTGTTTGTTTGTTTTCCCCTAAGGGAAGGCCTGAGTCAGTGGCTAAACCTCAGATAGACCTCACAGTCTTCCTGTCTAGAAGAAACAGAGGACAGAGAATGGGGCAATGACAGCAGTGCCAAGTGAAGGGGGGGTATCTTGGAAAGTAGAGCCACAAAAGGAGAGTTTGAGTATATACAGATATTCTTTCCAAACATCTGAATGACCTGAACTGTACATGTGCAGGGTAAACTTCACACAGCCCAGCTAAAAAATTAGAAGAATTGAATAGAGATTTTAACTGCTTCCCGCTGTTGTTTGGAAACTGAGTTCAGCCAAGTAAATTGCCTGCTAAAACTAAAAGTTAAGACTTTTCAAAGGCACATAACAGATCTAGAGTCTCCACACTTAAAACTCAAGAGTTTAATCCAGGATACAATAAAAAATTAATAAACATAAGAAGAAACAGGAAAATATGACCTAAGGTATATTTGGAAGGTATATTTGGAAGGTATATTTGAAAGGTAATAAATGGAAAGCGATGTTGAGATATTACAGATGTTGGAATTATCAGGCAAGACATATTAAAGTAGCTATGCTCTTGAATGTAAAGAAAAAATGCTCATAATAAACAAGTAGGAAATTGAAAAAAAGGAGAACTGAAAAATACAATATCTTAAATAAACCTGAAGAGGATGAGTCATTTCCATGGTACTTAATATTGCACAGAACACTGACAGGTTTCCAATTCCTGGATAGTTCTAGTAGGAATTTTCTAGTCCTGTTCTAACTATGCTGATACTTCTATCAAAGACATACATTTCAATATAAATTTACCTTTTGCAATTCTCTTTTTAAAATTTAAATTTCTATTTCTCATGTTATTTTCTTTAAAAAAAAACAAACACTAAGTTAAATTTTGCGGAGGAAATGGGATGGATAGGTTTATTTAGAGGAGTTCTTTTTATGTTACCACTGGTTTCACAAAGGATTCTGAACAATGGAGGTGGTTACAAGTTACAAAACTAGTAAGACCTTCTATATCTATAGATATTCTATGATGAATTTCTAAAGCAAATGAAGGGCAGAAGGCATCAAAATGCCATTTTATGTAAATCTGAATAATAAAAATGGAAGAATGTTTATAGATTCCTTCTAATCTTTTCCTGAGTTGGTCACTTTCAGTGAGAATGCTGGGCATAATTTAGGATGAGAATTTTTTTTTTTTTTTTTTTTTGCGGTACGCGAGCCTCTCGCTGCCGCGGCCTCTCCCGTTGCGGAGCACAGGCTCCAGACGCGCAGGCTCAGCGGCCATGGCTCACGGGCCCAGCCGCTCCACGTCATGTGGGATCTTCCCGGACCGGGGCACAAACCCGTGTCCCTTGCATCGGCAGGCGGACTCTCAACCACTGCGCTACCAGGGAAGCCCCAGACTTTAATATTTTGACTTTACATACCTGGAAGATCCAACTTTATGCAAGGTAATGATTCACCTCTCCCAACTGGACACTTATAGACATCTCCAGTTCTGTTCTTGGGTTGTCCAACTAAAGGAGAACCAACAAGCACCCTGGAAATTAAATAACTCAATTAACATTTTTGAATAATGAGAAACATTTTATTTTTGTTACTGTATGACTAGTTCTAAGACGATTGACAGTTGTTCCCATAGACATAATTAGATAGCCATCCTCAGTTAGTAACTTAATGTTATCTAAAATAAGCAGAGTCTTCTTCAAATTGCAGATTGATTTAAATTAAAAAACAGTAAAATATATAGGAGAGAGACTTGAGAATATTTTATTTTCTTGTATTATATGTTACTTTAACACATTTTTTTTTATTTGGGGGCTGAAATCATAATTATTGTTTAAGCCTGCTGCTGTGTTAATTTACAAAACACACATGGAAGTATAAATGACTTTTTCCCACGAGGAATTGATAATGTCATAGAGAGGTCAGGAAATATAAACATTATATCATAAGGTTTAATGTTAGTATATACTAGTTTGTAGGCACTTAAAATAAGGATAGTTATGGGACTGAGGTTTAAAATCACTTATTTTTTTTTTAGACAGAAGTATGAAATCACTCATAATAATTAATGGAAAAAATGTAATCATGATTTATTTTAGTCCTAGCAAGCCATTTAACAAGGTTTCCTATGATATCTTCAGGAACAGGATGGGTGAATGTGGTTGAATGTTAAGGTACTTGTTGGGATCCACAGCTGCTGATTCATTGCTGGCTAAACAGCTATATCCAAACACACTGATTACTAATATGTATAAAATGGATAACTAATAAGAACATGCTGTATAAAAAAATAAATTAAATTAAATTAAAAAAAACCAAAGACACATTACTAGCAACCAAAGGACTCTAATTATATACCATAAGACTGCACTTGGGATTGACTTAGCCTATATCTTTGTTAATGACTTAAGTGAAGACACAGAAAGCATAAAGGTACTCATCAAGTAAATCAAAATACCAATTTGGGCATTCAGAAATGTCAACGTTCTGGAACAAGAAACTTTAACTAGTAAAGTTTAATAAGAACCTATGTAAATAACTTCACTTAACTGTGTACTATTATCTACATCAGTACAGAATGTGGGAAACCTGACTTAATAGAAGTTCGTGTGAAAAAGTCATGGAGGATTTAGTTGACAGCAAGAAAACATGAGCCAACCGTGTATTTTAGTGCCAAAAATGGTAATGGTAATGTGACCTTAGGCATCATTGCTAGAAATAGATGCCCTGGTCAAGGAAAGTGATAGCCCCTCTGTGCTCTGCACTGTCGGGCCATGTCTGGAATCTCCAAATGAAGAGGGACATAGGCACAATGGAATGTATTTAGGAGACTATGACTCAGATAGTTAAGATTCTGGTAATTTTGTCAGACCAGAGATGCTTGAGGGAAAGTTGAGGACGTTTAGCATGGAGAAAAAAATGTCTGAAGGAGAGTTGAAAGGTTGTGAAGGAGTGCAGGTGGATTGGGCATTCCTTTTAAAAATTTTCAAAATTTGAAAGTTTGTCATATTGAAAAGGGATGGGATTTATTTTGTGTAAGTCCTTTGGACAAAGCTAGTATTATGGAAGTAAGTTTTACAACAATTGCAAATACTGAATTGTTGAACAGACTGCCTAAAACATAGTTGTGATATAATGCCTTTGCAAAGCCATTTCTGATATACATAAATAACCATAAAAATGTTCAAACCCCTTAACGCATAATTCTTCTGGGAATCTATCCTAAAAAAAAGACCTAAATTAAAGGAAACAAGCTTAATGCATAAAGATATAATGCTTATAGTGGTATATATAATCATGAAAGTTTAAAAGAAGTGTGATCAACAGCAAGACTAATTAATTATTGTAGGTTCATTCCATAGAATATTGTGCAGTCATAAAAAAATAGTTAATAAGACTGCATGGTAGGATAAAAAATTAGTTATGACCTAATTTAAAGTAAAAACCTACCTAATTTGTTGAAAACCTATGACAATTTGAAGTGAAAGATACCAAATTATATTCAATGTACTTATTATAACAGCAATGATAAAAACAGCCAGCATTTATTGAATTTATACCATGTGCAGAACACTGTTTTAAGTGTTTTCCATGTCCTAAGTAATTTAATCCTCTCCATAAAATATAGCATGGACTTTGGTGCCAGACTTCATGAGTTCAAATCATGGTTTTACCCTTTACTTAGCTGTATGGTTTAGGACAAGCCAGTTATCCTCTGTGCTTTAGTTCCTTCATCTGTAAAATGGAAATAATAAGAGTAGCTACCTGACACGATCATCATGAACATTAAATGAGCTAATGTATATAGAATGCTTAGTACAGTATTTGGCTTATAACATGTGCTATCTAAGTGTTGGTTCTTTTTATTATTATATACATATTTTCAGATGGTGGACAACTCTATGTAGAACATAGATTAAAAGGGAGTACACCAAAAAACAAATTCTATTAAGGAAATTATGGTTAGGCTTTAAGGTTTTCTTCCCCAATTTTTCAAAACCTTTTGTAATGTGATTGATTAAACAAGCTTTATAGTTAAAACAGTTTGGAGAAAAGTAGTAGATATGTTATGAAAGTATTTAAGTTGAGACTAGACAGATTGATTAATGTTTGTTAAGAAAATCCTACATGCTCAGCATTAATGCCAGGCACTGGGAATATAAAATGGATAAAACACAATTTTTAAGGTTGCTTAAAACTTAGGGGAGAAGCAAAAATATAAATGTACTATTACCATATTGAATAGTTCTGAACTTGGTGCAGTTTCAGCAAAGTCTTAGAAGCAAGAAGGGATGCACATGGCTCTTTCAGTAAGTTCAAGTAACTCAGGGTGGCTGGAGTGGAGCTTGAGTCTGGCAAGGTAAGTAGGGTCCAGATCACATATGTTCTTACAGTGCACTTTAAGAACTTTGGATTTACTGTATGGAGGGGAGAGTTGGGAACTATTCTTTACCAGTGGACTTCCTGGTGGTCCACTGGTAAAGAATCCACCTTCCAATGCAGGGGACACAGGTTCGATCCCTGGTCGGGGAACTAAGATCCTACATGCCGTGGGGCAACTAAGCCCGCGCACTGCAGCTACTGAGCTTGTGCACCTAACTGGAGCCCACATGCCACAAACTCCAGGCCTCCAAAGACCCTTCCAATTCTAAGAGTCCATCGTCTGAATAGAACAAATTATAAGTGTATGGAGGAGTACTAATTAGCTGGAAAACATGAACCATTAACTGGGGAAAATCTAGAACAATCTATAAAAAAGTGAGTTCTGAACAGTATGTTAATAATAAAGTTATTAGGTTATAAGGCAGGAGAGAAGAGAGATCACAGATATCCCAGGCAAAAATGTGGAAACAGGAGCATGAGGGCTGAAAATGGAAGGTAATGAGGAAGTATGGGTGACTGGAACACAGCATAAAGCTTCTGTATAACCTGGAGTAGGAAGGTTGAGACTGGCAAGCAGTAGACTTTGAAGGAAAGGTTCTGGAATTTATATTTGAACTCTAGGCCAATAGAAACCTCTAGAGTATGATGATAATTGGAAATAACCTGATATAGCAACTGGAGCCATGGCCTATTGTATATTCTGGATAAGTAAAGCCTGGGGTGTGAGAGCTCAGAAAACGGTAGAGTGTAGTAGGCTAGGACTGAGACAGGGAGTTTGAGAGTTGGGATCAGTGATAAAGAATGGGTAAGCAGGACACAGGACGTAGGATATAAAACAAATTTGTGTATTTCTGACATCAAACATGCAACTCTGGAATATATCCCACCCCTTAATCCTAAGAAAGCCTCACTTTTCCCAAGCTGCATAAAAATGACAAGATCCTAGAAGAATATCAGCATAGAGTTTATGGAATTTTAGGAATCTTCAGTATTCTCAAGCCCCACTATCTTGCTCTATTTCTTCTCACAGCACTTATTACATTCTGACATATAACCTACCTGTTTAAGTTTATTATTTGTTTTTTGTTTGTCCATCCCCAATAGAATATAAACTCCACAACAGCAGGAATTTTCACCTATTCATTCACTCATATATCCTGAGTGACTATAACAGAGCCAGATATAAAAATCAGCATTCGATAAATATTTATTGAATGAATAAATTATGACTGCATCAAATGCTCTAAGAATCTGAATAAGGAATACCTGGTCATTCATGTGACCAGCTAAGAGGTCCTAATTGTGAAGTCTTTTTTTTTTTCACTTTAGAGGCTGGATATTTTGCTTAAGCAGAATACCATATATGCCTTTGGGTGACACAGCAGGCATTTCCACAGGTCAAGGTTGTAGAGAATCCTTGCTGTTATAGGAGCAAACTGGCTGAAGGCATAAGGCTGGGGTTCCACATCCTGGCCCTGTCACACTCGCTGTGTTAAACCTTTGGCAATTCATTCTCTGAGTCTCAGTTTCCTGTCTAGAAAATGAGGATAACAGTCATATTCACTCAAACACACAGGGTCAAGGTGAAGACCCAAAGCACATTGTTTCATGAACGATGGATATTGTTACTTTAAACTTTAATGCAAGTTTGCTTTAACTCGTTAAATTTTATTTATATTAAATTTCTGCTTTTTATATGATATTATTGCAATGATTTGTATGCAGATTGAGGATTAAAGAATGTTCTGGGTCTCATTATTGATCACTAGAGAAACACCTGATGAACTCAAAGATCATCAAAGTGAGAGAAACACTTCTTCTCCATGAAAAAGCTCCAAATATAATAAAATTTAATAAACTGAGAAATGCTTCCTATTCATAATAGTTATTTTTGTCAATATGACTGCTATTATATTAATTTGAAGGGTAGCTGGCCTCTGACTGCTCTGTTTCATATTTATATGTTTTTCTTCTGTAAAAGATAGTTTCCTGGAGATTGTTGTCTCATATTTACATTATTTCTTTTCACCTAACTCTTTCCCGGTCTCCAAGCCAAAGTCTATATCAGAGTGCCAAGTACCTCCTGCCAGGCATTAAAAAACAAAAAAACAACAGAGTAAGTGTTTGGTCATCTTAGAGAATGAAGTTATACAGTGGCCCTATGAGCTGTTGTGCTTTTCAGTCATGAAAGGTAGAGGGGTAGAAATGAGATGAACCAAAGAACTGACATTTGGCAAAGAGGAAATTTCAACTTCAAAAGATGTTATAAGCAATTTAAAATAAACTTTATATTAAAATATGTGAGAGAAAATTTGATAAAACTTTTAAAAAGTCTTTTCACCCCAAGCTTGAATAGGCTTTATTTAAAACACACATACATTGGAAACAGGGCATCAGTCACTCGAGCCCACTAGTAAACCTTACCTGGCACAAAGCAGGGTCCTCTAGGGTAAAGGCATGAAGCCAGTACATTTTGATATATATTGGGTTGGGGATTGGCTAGGGAAGTATTTGCATCACGAGAATCTATTTTGAAAAGACAGGCCCACTGAAGTCACCGAAGCCCCTAAGAATGGATGCTTAGATAGCACTCAGAGGGTTGGGTGCACATGCTGGAAGGAAGGAAGCAAAGAACAACAAAGAGTGGAAAGTCCCACACCAGCATCTCATTTTTTTCCCATCTGGCAGAGCCCTGCTGTACTGGTGATAACAACTAACCCTGGAAGGCTGCTCAATGCTGAGCACATTTGAGTTTCTTCTCTCCAAAGCAAAATTATTAAACCAATTGTATTCTTTGTGACTCTTCTGAACCACGTTGCAGTTACTTGGATGCTCCAGCTCATGCTAATCATGATGAACAACAGCTGAATTTAATCAGAAGTATAATGTGTTCTGCTACTGAAAAAACATGTGGCTTCCGAGCCAAAGATATAAAGTAGGTTGTACTCCACAGGAAACTTCTGAAACATAAAGGGGGGCATAGGCCGCCTTTTCTGTTAACTGTTTATTCTTTCCAAAGATTTAAACTAATGCTTTTCAAATACACAGACTGCACTTGTTATGGGTCAACAAGTACTCCTTTACGAATACTTCAGCAAGATGTAAGATGGGTCAGGATGATTTAAAAAAAAAAAATTTTTTTTTTTAATTTAAAAAAAATTCTCCAGATTCCCACCTCTGGAGAAAATTAAATAACAAAATTCATGTTCTCCCAAATATATCAATTACTTCATAGTCCATTTCTTAAAGTAAGTCTGCATCCTGATTTTATAAACACAGAATATCCAAACATATTACTAAAATTTATTTTGCATGACCAGTGCCTGGATCTCTTTAGAATGGTATGTTGCTACCATGCCATCCTTAAAGATTTGGACATTTAGATTTTTGTAGTTTATTTACTTTTAAATTCAATTGACCACACTGTTTTTGTTTCCCTGATTTTTCACACCTTTTCCATAAAATCATTGTAAATATGGAATGTCAGAATGGAATCAAAGTATCTGATACCCATATATACATTCAAACGCTCACAAACTCTCACACACATATTAAAATGTAAAGTATTATATGCCAGATACAGTTATTATCAACAGTTACTTTTTAATATAGTTCTAATAAGGACAACAGTCCTAGACTGGGAGTGGAGAGACTTGAGCCCTATTTTCTGCTCTGGCCCCAAGTAGTTATATTTCCCTAGGGGAGTCACTTTAAAAAAACAACAACAACAGCAACGGGGCTTCCCTGGTGGCGCAGAGGTTGAGAGTCCGCCTGCCGATGCAGGGGACACGGGTTCGTGCCCCGGTCTGGGGAGATACCACATGCCGCGGAGCGGCTGGGCCCCTGAGCCATGGCTGTTGAGCCTGCGCGTCCGGAGCCTGTGCTCCGCAACGGGAGAGGCCGCAACAGTGAGAGGCCCGCGTACCGCAAAAAAAACAAAAAACAAAACACTTTATTGAAGTATGAAAGACATACACAAAGTTGTACCAATTTAATGTATACAACTTGATGAGTTTGGAGATAAGTATACATCCTTAAAACCATCACCACAATCTATGCCATAAACATATCCATCACCTCCAAAAGTTTCCTCCTGCTTTCTTTAGTAGTGGTTGTTGTTATTTATTATTATTATTTTGTGATAAGAACACAACTTAAGATCTACCTTCTTAACAAATTTTAAGTGTACAACACAGTATTGCTAACTATAGGCACTGTGCTGTATAGTAAATCTCTAGGATTTATTCATCTTTTTTAACTGAAACTTTGTACCCTTTGACTAATGTTTCCTTGTTTTCCCCTCCTCTGAACCCCTGGTAACCACCATTCTATGCTCTGCTTTTACGAGTCTGACTATTTTAGGTTCCTCATGTAAGTGGAGTCATGTGGTATCTGTCCTGCATCAGGCTTATCTCACTTAGCAAGACGTCCCCCAGGTTCATCCATGTTGTCTCAAATGGAAAATTTTTCCTCTTTTTTTAAGGCAGAATAATATTCTACTGTATGTATATAACATATTTTAAAAATCTATTCATCTGACAATGGACATTTTAGATGGCTTTCAAGTCTTGGTTATTGTGAATAATGCTGCAGTGAACATGTGAATAATGCAGATATCTGAGATCTTGATTTCAATTCCTTTTGATATTTACCCAGAACTGGGTAGCTCTATTTTCAGTTCTTTTGAGGAACCTCTATATTGTTTTCCATAGTGGCTGCACCAATTTACTGTCCCACTAACGTGTACAAACGTTCCCTTTTCTCCACATACTTGCCAACACTTTGTTTTGATAATAGTTATGAGAGAGTCACTTTTAACCTTACTTTTTTATGTGTTTTGTTTTTTCATCAATGAGGACAGGAAGTTAAACTAGATTCAGTTGTTCAGCCAACTGAGTGGAGTGCATTATTGAGTGCATATTATGCTTAAGGTCCTGTGCCGGATGCTGGGCAATGCGCAGGGCTGCAAGCGGGAACCAAAACCAGTTCTTGCTTTCTAAGCATGTCCCCTGATACATTAACTTCTCCCTCTTTCTGTTTTCCATTTTGAAGTTTCCAAGTACCTAGACATTACCTTGAACTCAAGCTGTTTAAAACCATACTCATCAACTTCCTGATAAAACTGATTTTCCTTTCTTGTACATTTGTCTCTGAATGACTACCCACTTCCCGGTAATCCAGTGTAGACATTTTGGAATGTGTTTGACACCTCCTACACCTTCATTTGCCATTCCCAGACTTCCGCTAAGATTTAATTATTCACCTACATTTATCTTGGGTACACTATTCTTTCATTGCAGTTCGCCCTCCTTGTCCAGGCCTCATTGTTTAAGCAGATTGCTGTCCTTGCTTGCCTATGGATTTCCCCGATTTCAGGCACGCCTTTCTCCAATCCAATCTATACATAATTTCCTAAACTAAGTTTCATAAAACAACCTATAATGGCTTCTCAGTACCCTCTACTTAGGTACAAGCTCCTTTGTCTGGCTTTTAAGATCTTTCCCCTCTATCATCCCAATGTCAGATCTGTTTGCTTACCAACACTCTCACTTATCCTCAGGTCTATGCCCTTGTTTATGTAGCTTCCCAGCTTAGAGTGACATCTCTTATGTTATTGAAAGGTAAGTCATCTTTCAAGATTCAGCTTAAGAATCAAGCATCACTTCCTCCTTCTTGAATTGAAGAAATCGTGTGGGTGCACTAAAGTTCCAAGAGGAAATATGAATGCCTTCTTACTCTACTAAGATCCATTCAGATAATTCAGGGCTTCTGATAGCAGACTGCCCTAAAATCAGAGACATGACTGGACGAGGGAGGAAGCTTACAGGCTTTCCTCACTATCAGAGAATGAAAACCAGACTTTCATAAAATCTGCTAACAATACAGTCATCCCTCGGCATCCGTGGGGGATTGGTGTCAGGCCCCCCAGTGGCTACAAAACTTCGCATATGCTCAAGTCCCTTATATAAAACGGCCTGGTACAGTCCGCCCACCGCAACTCTGGTACCATAGTTGGTTTAATCAGCGAATGCGAAACCTGCGAATAGGAAGGGCTGACTGTTATTTGACTATTCTTTAAAAAGACAGTTCATTTTAAGTAGGTGGTTTAAGACTTTAAGTTTTGCTATTCCTCTTTAAAATTTATGTAACTATTAGTAATAAGTGAAAATTCACGGTAATATGTGTTTTATGTAAAAGTTAAGCTTTTTAAGAAAAACATGCACTGAGTGTCAGTTTATTCTAGTTTATGCACAAAGAGAAGCTTGACCAGTTGGCCCACTCACATTATTCTCCCAGAGGCAGAACTCCCTGAATTGCAGACATAATGCCTAAAAGAATAAAATTGGTGTCTAGAGGGGTGACTTTATCCATTTAACCTTAAAAAAGGAGGTGGGTGGTAAAGTGAGAGCATAGGATTGAAAGACAGAGGATATAAAAACTCATACTCTATTATTAGATGTCTTATCTGAGATATTTATAGGGAGAGAAGAAGAGTGAAGCACCTCCACAAATTTTAGTTTATACCCAGGATACAATATCTGTACTTGAAAAATGTGAGAACTCAAATTCTTACTTTGATACTATTTAGAGGATTATTGTCAAATTAAGCAAGTCTAGCAGGTAAAGTGAAATATCAAAAAGTCACATCCTTTCATCTGTGAAATATAGTAGAGAGATAGCTCACTGTTTTCCAAATAGACATAGATCCATTTTTGTTTGTATTACTGTAGTCACTTGAAAAATGGGCTTGTTTAGTTACTAAACTGAAGCAAAGTTTAACTCCTGTTCTCTTTTTCTACAAGGTCCAATTAAAAAAAAAAGACTCCCTAAAAATTATGTTAAATATAAAGCAAAAAAACTCTAATAATTTTGTATAATTTTCAAAAGTTAAATATGCTTTAAAAAAAACATACTAAAGTGAACTTAACCAATATTAAAGGGTTTTTAAAGTGTATAAAAGAAATTCAGTAAGGTTCATTATAAGTAATAGACCAAACTCAGTAGGTCAGTAAAGCACCAAAAATATAAGCCCAATATTATATTATGGAAGTGATCTCATCTGCCTCCCAATACCTCCTGCTGAATTTCAGCCATGCTAAAATGAGAACAATTAAAGAACTCTTGCCAGAATAACATACTTACAAAACAATGACTATTTTGGATAAGGATCTTCCTTGAGGTCAACCCAGGTTTCAACAGAATCACTAACCATGTCTTTTAATATTGCCAAGGAATTTTTCCTTTTTCAGTTTCCATTACCAAATGATTAGACTGCATTTCCTACCATAAACGATTCATTCTAAGTCTCATTCATAAAACGAACTGTAACCAAATAATATTTTCCATTACCTTGTAAGAAAACTAAACAACAACAACAAAACCCATTAACTTACCATTTTCCTTCTGCATTTTCATATTGTTGAACAGTATATCCAAACATGTCCTCCACTGGGCCGCTGAAAGTCAATGAGTTTTTCACATCAACATTGAATGATATGCAGAAGCCTAGAACTTTAAGAGGGAAAACAAAGTCCAGTTACACAGAGTTAACTAAGATTCCACTATGTTTTGAATTATGAAGGCATTCTTGAGGTTACCATTCAAAGCTGAGCGCTTATTAAAAAGAGCAATGACGCTCAAAGAATGGGAACAAGAAAGGTCTGCAATGTTAACTGTATTACTGACTGGAAATCAACATAATGACTTTGAAGAACATAGGTATTAACATTCAAACAAAATCCCATAGTAATTCAGTATCTGTACCCTTCCCAGAACTAAAGATTTCAGAATGTGTGGGAAGGAGCTGGCAGAAACTCATGCTCACACATGACTAATGCAGTCACAGATAATTTTCCAGTAGTGATCCCTACAGCAAACCATGGCCACTATGAAATGTAAACAGCTTCATTTTCCTGTTTTGACAACGGAGGATACAAGCATCACCATTTAAGCCTCAAGAGGTAGCTTTCTCCTTGCTGCTACGAAAGGGAAGGCAAGCTGACTGTTTCCACCCAGAGCTGGCTTATGCAGGCTCGAGATTTGCTCTGCTTCCCTCTCTGAATCAAGCAGTGGGTGGAAGCTTATACTTAGCACTGACGTCTCCTTCTAGTGCTGTTGGTGGTGATAGCCTCATAGGTTGAGAGGCTAATCTGTTGAGATTAAATTAGATGATATATCTAAAGAGTTTACTCAATGTCTGGCACACACTACATATTCACTGAGGGTTAAATCTCTTCAATTTCTTTGTAGTTCAGGTAATGGAAATCTTTTATAGGTGAGACTCTCTCCTGAAAGTGTTCTGGATGGTGCCAAATTCCATCTCTGGTACTGGTTTTTAAAGCATACTTGGGAAGTTCCAAAGTATTCCCCTCCTAGATGTAACTAAAAATTCTTCCCAAAGAGTATGCCCTTATAAAATCACACAGCATCATAAGGTATATTCAGAGGTGATTAAATTCACTCTCCTCTGTTAAAACCATGATATACAGCTACGTGTAAACAGAAAAAAATTTCTTTCCTTATTCACTGTAAACTCTGCCATAAGAACAGTCTAAATTCAGACTCCAATTCATTCCATGCTCTAATTAATAACCTTCAAATTTTGGTAACAATATTAAATGCATATTTGATGCACAAAATTTTACATAACTTAGAGAAAATTATTCTTCATAAAAAGATACTTCTGTATACCTACTTATAAAGTCTTCCTTTGATCTCCCCACCTGGAAATAATCTTTTAACTACTAAGCCCTCTTCTTTTACTTTTTAAAAAATCCCTCAGAGAAATAATTATTAAATACTATCTATGTTGTAGTTACCTGTGTAGATTTTTTTTTCCCCTAGATTGGAAAATTCTTAAAGGCAGGGACTCTCTTACTCATCTTCCTTACCCTTCCTCAAAATCTAGCACAGCTCCTTGTACATAGATGGGCAATAACATATTCATAGAATGAAAGATAATACATTGAAGGAGAAAGTGGGCCAGTGGTAGATAGAAGTGAACTGGAAACTATTTCATCTTAGTTAAGGAAGACTTCATGGAGCTGGAAATTTTAAGTTAGATTTTTAAGGAGAGGGAGAGATACAACTTTGCAGTGAGAGGAAAATATGTCCCAAGGATTTGGGAGAGTCTCTGCAAGTAATAAGATACAGAACGGGACAAATATGGTTGCAAGATCATGGAGAGATTTGCCTGGCTGGCGTGGAAGATGCAGAAAAAGAATGGATGGGTAGCAGAAGTCTGTTTATGTACATTTCCTGTTCATTCTTCAAGGATGATGGAGAACAGCTGGTTACCATCTTCTGCATAATGGCCTTTCATATATTTGAAGACAGTTTTAAACACTGTTCACTCTCTACTCCAAACTAAATAGTACATGTTCCTACTCTTTCCTCACAGTTTTTTTTGAACACTTTCAACAGATTATTTTTGATACGAGACATACACAAAACAGTACTTCTACAGCAGGATTTCTCAACTTTGGCACTATTGACATTTTGGGTCAGGAAATTCTTTGTTACCAGGGGATACCCTATGCATTGTAGGGTGTTTGACAACATCTGTGGCCCTAGCCATGTGATGTTAGCAGCCCCTCTGAGTTGTGAAGATCTAAAATGTCTCCAGACACTGCCAATTTACCCTAGGGCTAAAATCACCCAGAGTTGAAAACCACTGTATTATAGATAAACAGCAGGAAACCACCACCAATGATTTTGTTGAAGAAGGTGCCTGAAAACCAACTGTGGCCTGCAGACCAGCAGCAACTGCATCACCTGGGAGCTTGTGAGGGATCCAGAATCTCAGGCCCTCCCCAGATTTCCTGAATCCGTATCTACATCGCAACAAGTTCCCCAGAGAACCAGACTCCTGTTAAAGTCTGAGAAGTACAGTTCTGTAATATGGCACTCCTCTCTCATAATGTTGATGCAGGTAACAGAATTTACCTAAATTAAAACTACTCACCATACTTTAGACATAAGGGGGAAGTTGACCCTTTAATCAGGGTCAACTTCACCCCTCTTGAAGGGTTTTCCCAGAACTTCATCATCTTTAATATATGCTTTCCCAAAGGGCATTCATGGTGCTCCTCAACATAAGACCAAGAGCTTTTGGTTTCCTATTTGGGGCCTTTTTGTTTATTCTACATGTTGTGTGGAATGTCCGCGGGTGTGTGCTGCACTTTTTTTCATTTCCTGTCCTCAGAATTCCACAGGCAATTTGCCCAAAGTGGTTGTAAATCAGCCTCTTTCATGTTTTCTAAGGCACCAAGGAGCCTGAAGCACAGGAGATGACATAAATAAAAAAGGTTTACATCTTGTTCTTTTGATTTAAAAGAGTACATAAACAGTAAAAGCAGCTTCTCATAACTTTTAGTTCAATGTTCATGTTGTTATATTAAGTTGTCTTGGAACTTTATGTACCGGAAGTAAAGCAAAATCATACTTATTCTTTTTTTTTTTGTCATACTTATTCTTAATCAAAGTTAAAAAAAAAAAAAAGAGCAAACAGACCGAGGTGGCTTTAGGGGGCAACATAGGGTGAAAATGTTGGGAAACACAGACAATAATCAGATGTCAAAAGTAAATCCTGGAGAACGGAGCCTGCGTTTCCGCAGAGCTGGAACTCCCAGCTCGGGGTCTCTTCCCTCCGCCGTCACGGAACTTCCCCGGAGCCCGAGGGGAGGGCGGCCTCACTGAGGCTGCCGACTCTGGAGGGGCCCCAGTGGCCGAAGCCGCGACAATCGTGGGGACGGCGGGCCGGATCACTCATCCTGGGGTGAGCCAGCTGCCATGTCATGAGGACACTCAAGCAGCCCTAAGGAGAGATCCATGTGGCAAGAAACTGAGGCCTCCAACTGCAGGCACGTTATATTGGTGATGATGGGTGCCATGTGAGATATGACTTCATTAAACAGAATAGGTTCATCAGCGGTGCTGCAGAAGGCATTGTTTCATCTTTTCCATGGCTAATATTCGATTGTGTACATGTACCACTTCTTCTTTGTCCATTCATCTGTACATAGACATTTTGCTTGCATACATGTCTCGCTATTATACACCAGACATACATCTACATGTGGAACAACTCCTTCAGAACACCTACTGAACGCTGGCAGAAGACCTCAGACCTCCCAAAAGGCAAGGAAGTCCCCTCGTACCTCAGTAGGGAAAAAGAAAAAAGAGTAAACAGAGACAAAAGAATAGGGATGGGACCTGCACCAGCGGGAGGGAGCTGTGAAGGAGGAAAAGTTTCCACACATTTGGAAGCCCCTTCGCGGGCGGAGACTGCGGGTGGCGGAGGGGGGGAAGCTTCGGAGCCGCGGAGGAGAGCGCAGCAACAGGGGTGCGGGAGGCAAAGCAGAGAGATTCCAGCACAGAGGATCGGTGCTGACCGGCACTCATCAGCCGGAGAGGCTTGTCTGCTCACCCTTCGGTCAGAGCGCAGGGAGAGGACTGGGGTTGGCGGCATGAATACAGCCTGCAAGGGGTTGGTGCACCACCGGGAGGGAGTCCAGAGAAAAGTCTGGACCTGCCGAAAAGGCAAGAGACTTTTTCTTCCCTCTTTGTTTCCTGGTGCGCGAGGAGAGGAGTTAAGAGCGCTGCTTAAAGGAGCTCCAGAGACGGGCGCGAGCCGCGGTAATCAGCACGGACCCTAGAGATGGTCATGAGACGCTAAGGCTGCTGCTGCCGCCACAAAGAAGCCTGTGTGCGAGAACAGGTCACTATGCACACCTCCCTTCCGGGGAGCCTGTGCAGCCCGCCACTGCCAGGGTCCCAGGATCCAGGGACAACTTCCCCGGGAGAACGCATGGCGCGCCTCAGGCTGGTGCAACGTCCCGCTGGCCTCTGCCGCCGCAGGCTCGCCCCACACTCTGTACCCCTCTCTCCCCCACCCCCGCGGCCTGAGTGAGCCAGAGTCCCTGAAGCAGCTGCTCCTTTAACCCCGTCCTGTCTGAGCGGGAACAGACGCCCTCAGGCGACCTACACGCAGAGGTGGGGCCAAATCCAAAGCTGAGCCCCGGCAGCTGTGAGAACAAGAGAAAGGGAAATCTCTCCCAGCAGCCTCTGAAACAGCGGATTAAAGCTCCACAATCAACTTGATGTACCCTGCATCTGTGGAACACATGAATAGACAACGAATCATCCCAAATTGAGGAGGTGGACTTTGAGAGCAAGATTTATGATTTTTTTCCCCTTTTCCTCTTTTTGTGAGTGTGTATGTGTATGCTTCTGTGTGAGATTTTTGTCTGTATAGCTTTGCTTTCACCATTTGTCCTAGGGTTCTATCCGTCCGTTGTTTTTTTTCTTTAAAAAATTTTTTTTCTTAAAAATTATTTTTATTTTAATAACTTTATTTTATTTTACTTTATTTTATCTTCTTTCTTTCCCTTTCTTTCTTTCTTTCTTTTTCTCCCTTTTATTCTGAGCCGTGTGGATGAAAGGCTCTTGGTGCTGCATCCAGCACTCAGTGCTGTGCCTCTGAGGTGGGAGAACCAACTTCAGGACACTGGTCCCAGCTCCACATAATATCAAACGGCAAAAATCTCCCAGAGATCTCCATCTCAACACCAGCACACAGCTACATACACTCAACGTCCAGCAAGCTACAGTGCTGGACACCCTATGCCAAACAACTAGCAAGACAGGAACACAACCCCACCCATTAGCAGAGAGGCTGCCTAAAATCATAATAAGTCCACAGACACCCCAAAACACACCACCAGATGTGGACCTGCCCACCAGAAGACAAGATCCAGCCTCATCCACAGAACACAGGCACTAGTCCGCTCCACCAGGAAGCCTACACAAACCACTGAACCAACGTTAGCCACTGGGGACAGACACCAAGAACAGCGGGAACTACGAACTTGCAGCCTGCCAAAAGGAAACCCCAAATACAGTAAGATAAGCAAAATGAGAAGATAGAAAAACACACAGCAGATGAAGGAGCAAGATAAAAACCTACCAGACTTAACAAATGAAGAGGAAATAGGCAGTTTACCTGAAAAAGAATTCAGAATAATGATAGTAAAGATGATCCAAAATCTTGGAAATAGAATAGAGAAAATGCAAGAAAAATTTAACAAGGACATAGAAGAACTGAAGATGAAACAAGCAATGATGAACAACACAATAAATGAAACTAAAAATACTCTAGATGGGATCAATAGCAGAATAACTGAGGCAGAAGAACGGATAAGTGACCTGGAAGATAAAATAGTGGAAATAACTACTGCAGAGCAGAATAAAGAAAAAAGAATGAAAAGAACTGAGGACAGTCACAGAGACCTCCGGGACAACATTAAACGCACAAAAATTCGAATTATAGGGGTTTCAGAAGAAGAAGAGAAAAAGAAAGGGACTGAGAAAATATTTGAAGAGATTATAGTTGAAAACTTCCCTAATATGGGAAAGGAAATAGTTAATCAAGTCCAGGAAGCACAGAGAGTCTTACAGGATAATTCCTTTTTACCCGCCTCCTAGAGAAATGGAAATAAAAACAAAAATAAGCAAATGGGGGCTTCTCTGGTGGCCCAGTGGTTGACAGTCTGCCTGCTGATGCAGGGGACACGGGTTCGTGCCCCAGTCCGGGAATATTCCACACCCCGCGGAGCGGCTGGGCCCATGACCATGGCCGCTGAGCTTGTGCATTTGGAGCCTGTGCTCCGCAATGGGAGAGGCCACAATAGTGAGAGACCTGCGTACAGCAAAACAAATCAAAACAAAACAAAAAAAACCCAAAGGGGACCTAATGAAACTACAAAGCTTTTGCACAGCAACAGAAACCATAAACAAGACCAAAAGACAACCCTCAGAATGGGAGAAAATATTTGCAAATGAAGCAACTGACAAAGGATTAATCTCCAAAATTTATAAGCAGCTCATGCAGCTCAATAACAAAAAAACAAACAACCCAATCAAAAAATGGGCAGAAGACCTAAATAGACATTTCTCCAAAGAAGATATACAGATTGCCAACAAACACGAGAGAATGCTCAACATCATTAATCATTAGAGAAATGCAAATCAAAACTACAATGAGGTATCATCTCACACCGGTCAGAATGGCCATCAACAAAAAATCAACAAACAGTAAATGCTGGAGAGGGTGTGGAGAAAAGGGAACACTCTTGCACTGCTGGTGGGAATATGAAATGGTACAGCCACTCTGGAGAACAGTATAGAGGTTCCTTAAAAAACTACAAATAGAACTACCATATGACCCAGCAATCCCCCTACTGGGCATATACCCTGAGAAAACCATAATTCAAAAAGAGTTATGTACCAAAATGTTCATTGCAGCTCTACTTACAATAGCCAGGAGCTGGAAACAACCTAAGGGGCCATCATCGCATGGATGGATAAAGAAGATGTGGCACATATATACAATGGAATATTACTCAGCCATAAAAAGAAATGAAATTGAGTTAATTGTAGTGAGGTGGATGGACCTAGAGTCTGTCATACAGAGTGAAGTAAGTCAGAAAGAGAAAGACAAATACCATATGGTAACACATATATATAGAATCTAAGAGAAACAAATGTCATGAAGAACCTAGGGGTAAGACAAGAATAAAGACACAGACCTACTAGAGAATGGACTTGAGGATATGGGAAGGGGAAAGTGTAAGCTGTGACAAAGTGAGAGAGTGGCAAGGACACATATACACTACCAAACGTAAAATAGATAGCTAGTGGGAAGCAGCCGCATAGCACAGGGAGATCAGCTAGTGCTTTGTGACCACCTGGATGGGTGGGATAGGGAGGGTCGGAGGGAGGGAGACGCAAGATGGAGGTGATATGGGAACATATGTGTATGTATAACTGATTCACTTTGTTATAAAGCAGAAACTAACACACCATTGTAAAGCAATTATACTCCAATAATGATGTAAAAAAAACAAAAGTAAATCCTGATTTCATATGTACCAGCAAAAGAGAGAGTTTTTCCTTGAATAATATTAACAGCTATATAGTATACTTACTATGTGTTACACCTCACATGCTCCATCTCATTTAATTTGCTAACAAGCCTACAATCAAATACCATTGTTATTACCATTGGACAGAATAGGAGAAGGAGGCTTAAGATGATAGAGAAATTTGCCTACATTTCTTCAGGACTCCCAAATCATTTACATTAATCCCATTTTTATATCTTAGCACTAAAACTGGGAAGATTTAGTAGAAGGTGACATGGGGATGAGTTTAGAAGAGAGGCTACTATGTGTCCATGTAATTCCATCTTCTGAGAAGTAATTTGAGGAGGAGGCTCTTCCACAGTGGCCATGGCTGGGAGGATGCTGGGAGTGAGGGGAAGGTTGTCATAAGGAGATAAGTCATGGCTACCCAGCTAGATAAAGCTGTACTGGGACTTCAGCTAAAACACATATGTTTAGGTAGAAAAGAAGTGGAAAGGCTTGCTTCCCTTCAAATATGGTTATGTGAGTTATATATCTAAGGGCTAAAAGGTGAAGAGGATGATGAAGTTGTTGGTATTGAAGGATAGCTCTTGTGAAAGAGATCATTTTGTGCAATTTCTTTACTCTAGGATGGAATATGATGTGTAAGACAACTAAATGAGAGAAAGAGAAAGAGGCGGAGAAGTAAGCTACTGTTGTGCAATGTTTTCTGCTTACAAATATTTTCATATAAACAAAGGTATTGAGCTAGTCAGCAAACTGCAGAGGCTAGGAGGTAGCAGTCATTACTGTCTTTTTGTGTGCTGGAAACTGTAGCTTAGAGGGGTTAAGTGATTTGTCCAAGGTCAGGCTGTGCTAGTGGCAGAGATAAGACATCAACATTGGTCTTCTGAGGTCAAATCATAGACTCACTATGACCAGAGTGCTATTTAGTAAGATTAATAAAAATAAAAAAGTAACAACCCAGCTCAATAAAACCCTCAAATGGCCGGTGAGAGCTCTGAATCATCTTGTAGCTTTGAAGCATTTGAGTGTAAGATTGGCAGGAAAAGCTGAATGAAGGGGGACAAGTCTGGGCATCTCTAGTGGGCATTGACTTTCTTGTGGAAGGACGATCCCCCTCCTTCACACATCCTCTGAGTTCCAAAAAAAGTCACTGAAGCCTGTTTGATTGTTTGCTTCTTAATGAAAAAAGGCTGTCTTTCATAGGGTGGTCCAGAAATTTTGACCTGGTAATATCCAGACTGGAGTATTTAATAGCCAATGGAATTCTGAATATTTTAAACTCCAAGCCCAAGGCAAGAGGGTATCAAATAATTGGTGACTAGGAATGTATGTTAAAATGCTATTGCTTTCTTTCAACAACTTCCTACACATGTTTATCCAATCTAGACATAATAGAAATCATGCAATTAACATTATTTTATTATTTTTAATATAAAGAGTGAAATGATGATACACTAATGAGATAGGAAATCATAGTAATTGTGTTATTATAGTTAATTAATGGTTTTTAGAACAAACTCCTTGACAGTATAGAAAGATGGTGATCTTTAGAGGTGTATGAGCCTGGGCTTAAGCCTAACACTTTCACTTATATTATCTATTCAATTATTCATATTTATTAAACTACTCCACAAACTTTAATCAAGTCTTTATTTTGGGTTGGATATATGTTAGGCCCTGGAGATACAGACATAAAAAGATGGTGCTCCTGTTTTCACAGATCTTATAGCCTAGCTGAGAAAAAAAAATGGCAAGTGAACCCCGGTTTATCATATTTAAAAGAAGCTTATAAATATCTTCCAGGTATTGGCTGCTGTGAGATATACAAATTATTCATGTGGCAATAAAGAATGCTCCAGAAGTGAGTTAACTGCTTTCATAGGTAGAATCCAAAGAGTCAGTTTACCATCTGGCATTTGAGTTTTCCTTTAGAAGTGGATTTCCCTCCATTCTGATGACCAATTTGTATATTGAAAAGTGATACAGATGTGCTATATTATTGGGGGTAGGACAGTGGGTTCATTGACTCATTTCAGTAGCAAATTTCCTGTTTCTAAACCTAGCTGCAATGACATTTGTAAAGAAAATCTAAGATGAGGGTGTCAGGCCTTCCAAGTGGAAGGGCTAGCTGAGGAGGAGGGCAGGTGATCCTGTCCTCTCAGTTAGATCCCTTGGATTCTCACCTCAGTCCCCCAAGTGGTGATGCATATTGCTGATGTCACCCAGGCTCTGAGCCAACAGAAAGTTGAGGCTTCTCTCACTTCAATGACAATCTACTCCCCTCTAACTGACTTCAAACATTTTAAGTCTATTCTAAGAACAGGATGAGCCTGCAGTGACTCTTCTAATACATTTAGGCCACACTGAGTCACCGTCTTCAGCCACCTGAGAATGAGACAGCACACCTAGGAATGCAAGCTTTGTGTTGCAGAGCAGCAGACTCTTCTGTATTCCCCAGACCTGAGCGCTGGTACATCCTTATCTCTTGTTGTACCAAAGCCTTCAGATGAAAAGAGTTCATCCACCACTGCTCGAACGGATATAAACTCCCCAAATCATATATACTCACTATAACTAATTCTGTGATACATTAGGTATTTTACATTACTCCAAATTTAATTTTTTTACTCAAATTCAAATAAAATACATTCAACTTTGAGGCACTCCAGCAGTTGGAAGAAAAACATTTTAATGATAAAAGTTGGTAAAAGATGGAAGGCTCTTCCTCACCTTGAAATATATAACAAAACATCTTTAAAGTATTCGTACTGTGGATCTGAAATCTTAATTAGTTTAAGTGAGTTGGAACTCAATTTTGTGTACATGTTGCCTTAAAAGATAAAATTTGATCAAGAGTATAAGTGAATCTGTACACAAAAGTGACAGCACTATATAATTCTGAGATGAATTTCATCTGAGATGAAATCTGAGATGATTACTTTTATAGCATTGCGATCTTGAAAGCCAAAGAACTCCAGTGGTGAAGACACAGGAAGTAAAAACAGAATGAAAATAAGACAATATTAAAGCCTTGAGCAGAGTATAGAATCAACACAAGTGTTTGGAAATGATGTCATAATCTCAAATACAGAAAATCTATATTTTCTGGAAAAAACACCATACCTAACTCACTGTCTCCTTCAAACAAGTGGAGCTTCCCTATACAGTTATGTAAGAAGAAAATCTGGCTCAATCAATCTCACCATTCAAAGTCCTTTCAACAGAAATGATGTAATATGTCAGCAAGATATCAACCTCCATCAGCAAGCCCAGAAAAGCCAATCCAAATAAACACCTCGATGATCAAGCATTTTCCAAGTTTCATCCCGGGAAGCTGCTTTTTAACTTCGGCTTGCTGTAGTGAGGGAATTGTTTTGACTTTCAGTACTAATGTCCTGTGGGCCTCCAGTTACTACAAATGGTATTTGAACTTCAAAGTGAGCGTGTGTATATGTGCATATCTGTATATGACTGGTAGGAAAGAGGCAAGGAGGTCTAATGCTTGGCACACAGTAGGTGTTTAATACAAGTTTGTTAAATGGAACAGGATGGAATAAACAGAGAAATGAAGTTTTTAGTATAAAGGTCATTCTGGCTGTAAGAATTTGTCTCCTTCCATAAGTGCTGCCCAGAATATTAAACTCCAATGGAGTGTTTCCCAAACATCCTTTGTTAAAAATCCTTATAAATTTTTATAATATCTACAGACATCTGTTTTTTCCCCCGTATCTTCCCACCACAAATAATTGCCTTCTTTGCCAGCTCCTCTCAGACTGTGCCTTCTCCTGAAATTCTTAAACAGTCTCAGAACCCAGTGCCTCCACCCTATAAGCATCATCTTCTGGCTCTGTGTTTTACAGGATAAAAAAGCTGCAGAACCTTAGGGGTCCCTGGATCCCACTGTGGGAAACACAGCTTGTATGTTTGTGCAAGCAACATGAGCACAGAACTCTGTTCTCCAGCTGCCCTGGTGTCCTGGGAGCTGAACTCATTACTTTCTGTGACTACACAGCATGGAGAGCTGCATACGGAAAGGCATATTGCAATTCAAAACAGAGTAGGGTTGCACCCTATTTAAGTGTTTACCCAGATATATGACATATGAAGTCTTTAGATGTGTAAGAATCTGAGGGAATGTTGTGTTTTTGTTAGTGAAAACTTTTCAATGAACTTTATTAATTAATAAATAATTTCTTCTCAGTCAGACAGTAAGACATTGCCAGTTTTAAGGTTATTTTTGCTAGTAGGCACAACAAGTACTTTTCAGGGCCAGAAGAGCAAAGAGGTAGTATATAATATAAAATAAATTATTTTCAATTTACCTAGTAGCTCTAACTGTCAATATCCAATTCCAGGCACTAAGAGATTCCATATTGATTCTCCTGTACCATTTAATGGGACAATTTTTCTGGATGGCTTCAGTGTTGGCTATTGAAGGCCATATACATGTCCAAGTGTGTGAAGCATGGTTACTATCAGATACTTCCACTGCTTCTCTGGGGACAATGAGTTTGTGCCACTTCTTTTTTTACTTATTTGATTGTGTATATGTTTAATAACTCCAATGATAATTAGGAAATTGAAAATCATTCATATAACTGCATATACTACTTCCTTGATTTCCTGACCCATGAAACTATCTGTTGTACATACTAGCAAAAACAACCTTAGTACTAGCAACATGTTACTGGCTCATAAATTTCACTGAGAAGAAATTATATGTGAGTTAATAAAATTCACTGAAAAGAATCTGTTAATAAAAGTACAACTTTTTATTCAGGCTCCTTCTTCTAAGGCATCGATGGACAGAATGCATATGGTAGCTGGCTAAGACTGGACCCTGAGATTGAACCAATGACATCTCAAAAATGTGAAAAAAGGATTGTCCAGTTATTTAATATTCAAGTAATACAAAAAGAGTGAAAAACCATTCTTTTTCTTAATTGTACAATTGGAGTTCAGAACTAAAATTTTTAAATTGAAAACACACGTGTGTAACAAAAAATAAATTAGAAATAAATGTAAAAGAATAATCATAAAATCTTCAAATATGTGTCTTACTTGAAACATTTATTTAGATTGTTGAAATTTAAAGAGTGAAAGTTTAGGGCTTTTTAAAAAATAAGATTGTTTATACTGCATTACGGTATCACCTATAAAATCTAACACATTCTTCACTTAGTGAAATTCCAACATGTGAAAAAAAATCAATTTAATTAGGTTGTGATTATTTAGATTGGAAAGTAATTATTGGCATGGTGAGTCAGCTATAATGTTCTTTCAAAGAGTGAGCATGCCCAGACTTTTAAAAATGTGATTTTTATGCAAGGCTTAAGAACACAACACATAAAATGAAGTCTACCTATATTTTATTTTGCTGTGGGTCACAAAGGGCTATTAGACTTAGCTTGCCTTAATGTCTCATTTTTTTAAAACTTTGTTAAATTGCTCAGAAGTAGGAGGCAAAGTGTATATATACATATATATATATAAGAATATTTGTAATATTCTTTTTTTGGAATACAGTTATCTAAATACCTTCTGGTTTGACACACAAGTGGTCAATTATTAATATTAATAAATTAAGGGCTTCATGAAGGTAACCAACAAAATGAAATACTGTGCAAACTCCAACAGTATACTGCAACTAAACCCCAAATCTGTAAGAAAATAATTGCTCATCCTAGAGTTACCTAGTAGCCTTAACTGGCAATTTCAAATTCCAGATACTAAGAGATGCCATTATTGATTCTCCTATTCCATTTAATAGGCTCATTTTTCTGGACAGCTCAGCTCTGCCCCTAGTAATATACCACCACTTAAACTAAAATTATTCTGTATAATTTTTTCCTTTCTTAGCTACTTATTATAGCAATTTTCCATTATATCATTCACTACCAAACATTCTTTTCATTCAGAAGCTTTTTGGTACCTCTGTTCAATTTAAAAGTTGTCTAGTTTATCAAGAGGAAATAATGTAAGCTAAACAAATATAACTTGTTATTCACCCAGAAAAATTTGGAAAATAAATCAGAAAATATTTTAAAGGACACTGGGGCTTGTTTATAAGAGATGAAGAAAAATCTCAGTAGCCTGGAATGTTGAAGTGTTGTAGAAGGTAAGGGTCAGCAGAATGCTTGTTTTCTTTTCAGGGGAAAGAGATAACTTTTTGATGCTTTCTTTTCTGTTTTGGGATAGCTCTAAACTTTGTTTTCTTAGCTATATTGTTGCTAAGACCACGATGATCTTTCAGCACTACATTAGTTGAGCAGTAACATCCTTGGATCCAAACTCTATTCCTATCTAGTAGCATCATCTTTTATATTCTTTCCAAGAGACTACTAGGGTATCTTGAAATGGAAGTAAATACAGATGTTATAGTCAATATTCCTAAGAACTGGCAGCCAATATTTTCCTTAAATGGAAGCAGATCAAAATTCTTGTGACTAAGTACTTGTTATACATAAGAATCTTAAAATTCAGGTAGAGGTTACTTCTGCACTGGAGGAAAGGTAAGGAAGAGAATAGGATCCAAAAGGAGATAAAAATGTGGCTTTAACTTTATGTTTTAGAGGAAAATGCTTACTTCCCATTCCTGATGTTTCCTTCTATGTGGAGGGAGCTTCACAAGCTGTAATATTTTTTTGTCTATTTCTGTACCTGCCCCACATTTCACACGTAACTGATCGGTGAGTTTGGAAGGAGAAACTGTCTGGGTTTCTCTTAGAAGTGAGCCTGCCTACAGAAAAACAAAAAACAAAACGAAACATAACAAAAAACCAAAAAATACTCTGTTCTACTCCTCCAGTGTCAGGCTCTGAGCTGGTGCTGGTAAGTCAGCTTCACCTAGGGGTCAATAGAGGGGATTTCATTTATCAGCCATGTTCCATTCTGACTCTTTCTCATTTCCCAATTGGTTCTGACCTCAAGTGATAAAGAGATTTGCTCATTATTGAGCTTTCTCAAAATACCCAATGGTGTTTTATTTCTTATGAAAAATAAACAATACTGGGAAAAATGTTTAGATTTCACAATGCTGGGTATTGGGTACATTTGTATTTGTTATGTTATTCCTTTAATTTTCTTGTTTGCTTGCACTATTTCATAATTTTAAAAAGCTTATGAATTTTCTCTGTGTAATTATCATTATGTTTGAAGATGTTTTGACAGATACAACTGCTCTAATTCTTTTAAATTTCATTAATTTTTTTCTATTTTCATAATTTTAAACAAAGATATTAGAACAAACACAAAGGCATTCTTGTTTCTTGGAGCTGCAAGGAGCCACAAAACAAAAGAACTTGAATGGATGGGTTGTAAAGCAATTATACTCCAATAAAGATGTAAAAAATATATATATATCTGGTTATAATACTGTCTAATGCTTGGCTGGCTCTCCAGAGCCTGATAAAGGCTGTCTCACTTCCTACATAGCACTTTAGACCCATTAAAATGAGGCTTCATTCCACCTTTCCAATCTCATTACCACTTCCATCTAAGAACTTCAAGTTATGGCTACCCTTTAATATTTGCAGTTCCCTGAAACACCTTGTATTCTTGTCTGAATCACTTCTTAGCCTGATGAACTTCCATCCATCTTTCAAAGTCTATCTCAAGGTCACCACCCCTGCCGATACTCATCCTTTCTCTACATTTCCATAGAACATTTACACATTTATCCCAAAGGACATATTACTTTATATTTCAGGTAATAAGTTTACATGCTCTATTTCCCTGTTGAACCATAAACTACTTGAAGTTAGGAACTCATATTCTCATCCTCAATGCCTAGCACAATTTCTAGACATGACAAAGATGGCTTGTTGAATTCTAATATCCATTTCTTCCTTTTCCTTAGTAATAAAATCTTTACTTTAATCAGGGTAGCAGTCCACATGGCTTAAAGACAACTTGTAGCTGTGTGTAGTTCTGTGACTAAATACTGACCAATGAACAGTAAGTGGAAGTGTTGCAGGAGACATCCAGGGGGCTCCTTAAGTAGAACTGACTCACCTACAAGATTTGCCCTTTTTTACCCTTCCGTTTTCTCCTTCTTTTGTCCTTCTCCTATCTCCTTCCCTCAATTATAAATTCCTACATAACAGGTAGAGCTCTGTTATGGACTGAATTGTGCACCTCTCAATTCATCTGTTGAAGCCCTAACCCCAGTGTGACTCTATTTGGAGATAGGGACTTTAAGGAGGTGATTAAGGTTAAATGAGGTCATAAGGGTGAGACCCTGATCCAATAGGACTGATGTCCTGATAAGAAGAGGAACAGAAACCAGAAGTTCTCGCTCCACACACGCACTGAGGAAAGGCCATGTGAGGACACAGCAAGAAGGCAGCTATCTACAAGCCAGGAAGAGAGGCATCACCAGAAACCAACACTGAGGGCACCCTGATCTTGGAATTCTAGTCTCCAGAGCTATGAGAAAATAAATTTCTGTTGTTTAAGCCATCCAGTCTGTGGTATTCTGTCATGGCAACCTGAGCAGACTAATACAAACTCCAAGTGTCATGTGAGACTATGACATGAACTTGAATGGAAATGATGTGATAGAAGAACTAGATTATAATGATAGTAGAGCCACCCACACCAGCACTGAACTACCCTCATATGGACTTTTTCATGTTATATGTTATTCTGCATTGTTCTATATTACTTAAATTACTTAAAGTCACAGTTCTGCTAGTTACAGGGAAACCTAATAACGAATTCATTGGTACCTAATAAGTGTTCCATAAAACTTGTTGGCTGAATGAATATATAATATAAATAATATCCTTTAGAAAATGTTTCTCGTTGAGTCTAATTATTATCTCATGTAAATGTGCAATTTTGTGCTACCTTACCTAGCCATTGTTGTTTTTTACTTTTTTTCTTTTTTTGGTCTTCATTGGTACAATTTGGCTAAACTAAGTCAATGGCCAAATAACAGATTAAAGTTATATTTTAATTTGTATATACATTTATCATAACAACTTCAACTTACTTTAAAAATATTACTCTTAAAATAAATATTTGCAACAGAATAACCTTATTCTAAACCATAACTTCATGATCACATAAAAAAGAAACTTCAATACCTACAACAATAGCCCAAAAAAAGAAGTATTAGTGTGTATTGAATAAGCTTTCAGAAAACTCTTAACTCTGGCCAAGATAAGAGTAGTAAAGTCAGATGAAATAATTTAAGAGAAAGGTAAAATGTCTGGGATATGCACATTTACTAGGAAACATTTTTCCAGAAAATATATTGCTATATTATGGAGCCCATAATTATTCTATAATGTTATAAAGAGTTTTTTTTTAAAGACTTATAGAAAGAGTGCATCTTATAAAAATGTATGGATAATCAAGTGGTATTAGACTGGATGCACCCTTTTATGAGGTAGCAGTCAGGTTCCTGAGGGTGCTATGTAGTAGTTTATCCTAGTGAAAGGTCATTTGACTGTCTTTTCAAAGTCTTCCTTTTCTGTCTAGTGATACTACACAAACACTCTAATTTTAAAACTTTTGACAACTTACCAAAACTAAATAAAAATTTTTAAGAAAAAACAACCAAACAAAACTAAGCTAAGAAAGGCTATAATGACTTGATTCAATCAATATTTCCTTTACTTCCCTAGCCCCCTCCTAAAGCTATTAAAAATTTTAAAGAAGACTGAGAGTAAGAGAGAAAAGTTATTGAGCCTGCTCTATATGTAGATCACAAGTATGTAAATAAATCTATATATGTGACTACATTATGAATGTGATATTCATTCAGCAAACATTAATAAAGGTCCACCATGTTCAAGGTAATGGGGAAGAGCTATTTAAAGGGAAAATAAACAATAAAAAAAGTTAAAAAAAAGTTAAAGTTAAAAAAAGAGTTAAAAAAAAGAGAAAAATTCAAGGGCCATAAGTGATTACTGTAATTGTGACTATTGTAATTTTAATGCCAATTTTATAAATCCTAACAATCTTAGTTATTTTTCTTTCTTAACTAATCATTAAAAAGGTCTGTGCTATCTAAAAGAGAGTTGGTAATAGATATATACTGGGATTTAATTGGGGTGATCGTCTACATATTATGAAAAAGTATAACACCTCTTTTAGACAGGTGATTAAATATAAAAATTTACTGAGAGGACTCTACATTTCAAGTTGGAAATTGCTTTCAGGATGTTATGTCTATGTGAGAAGCATTGCCAGAAGGTGAAAATAAAGAAGGATAAAAACATGACATAGAGTTCACACTGACTTTCATTGCTAGGTCAGATTTAAAGTTGAAATCTTCCGTTATGCAACGTAAGAACAATTTATTTAAATACAAGCGAAAGGGCAGTATGGTGGTGATGTCACCACGGAATAATTGCAGCTTTGTGTCAGGCTGGTCTTAGTACGAGGGCAGAGATGAATGATCCACAAACTGACACCCCTGCCTGGCATCTAGAGTGCAAAACTACAGGGGTGAGTGAATCTGTTGTATGTCAGTTATTTCACAGCCAAACCCTAAAGCATATTTTTCCTTCATCTCTTGAGTGCAACTACTGTTCCATATTATGATGAAAGATCAGTAATTTGTGTTGACAGTTTCTATAAAATACTTGCCTTTGAATACTCTAAAAGTATAAGAAGAGCTTTGTGAAAAAGAAATCCAATTTTTAAAATTTAAGTTTTAACCTTTTACCAGCAAGTAGTGATTTTCTGGATGAGCTCCAATCAACTTAAAAATGACTGTTAGATTAGTTAAAAAAATATGAGTCAAATAAAGTAAAGACAAGTTTTGTTTTTGTTGTTTTGTTTTATGATATATTCTTTGGTGAAATAAATAGGACTTATTCAAAACCTTCATACAATCCTACATATGAAAGTTTCCAAAATTTCACTTTGAAGACATATTTTATAGACAATTGTCTATTGTTTATAGACAATTTGCAAATGTGGTGAATCAAAGCCTTGTCATTTATTTCTTAACAGATAGCACTACCCAAGAAAAAAAAAAAGACTGCAAATATGCACTGGGGTCCAGAAAATGGTCTTCTAAGCTTTCAGTCTTCTGAATAAGGCCATTGTCTGAATTCTTAAATTTGTATGTATGTTCTCATACTAAAACAGCCTTTCACAGAACTACTATACTCTATCAGCTTTTTATATTTAGGAACTCAAATAACTTTTAATATATTGAATCAAACGTCATTCTCGAGAAGAAAGGATTACTTCATTTACATATTTATTTAACTGGCCATGAAATGAGACCCTGATAAAGCTAGTCATGTCCAACTACATGTCATACTAAAATACAATGGTGCTGGGGTTAAGGGGCAGGTATAATATTCCCTTTATAATCTGAATCTTATCCAATTGTAAACCAGACCAAAGTTGACGATCACAATGGTCAAAAGGCCCAAATCTCAACATTATTGATGGTTAAAGGACAAAAGAAAAAAAAAGAGTGCATTATGGGTAACAGTGTGAACACAAAAATATTCTTTCTGGACATTTTAATAGAGTACTGCATTTGACAATATAAAAACCCCCAAACTCTTTAGTATCTTAAAAGATATTCTCTCTATATGTGCATATCCCAAGGTTCTCATGAGCTTCTCTTAAAAAAAAGAAAAAAAAAACCTACATCAATGTCCTTTGAAAACTTTATTTGAAAACGTTATTTTTGGCATCGTATTTAGTAAAAACATTTTCAAAAATTGATTAAGAAGTTTTCCTTTATAGGGTGGCAAGTTTGTACAAATTTCCTTGTTTCACTAAACCTACAGATCTGTTGACTCAGAAACTCAGATTACCACATTTTTCTAAAATTGTTTACCATATTTTTTCTTAAAATCCTGTTTTTAAAAAGTTGAAGCATGACATATATTCAGTGTAGTGGGTTGAATTGTGCCTCCTCCCAAATATGTCCAAGTCCCAACTCTTGGTATCTGTGAATGTGACTTTATTTGGAAATGGGACCTCTGCAGATGTAATTCAGGATCTTCAGATGAGATCATCCCATATTTAGAGTGGGCCCAAAATTTAATGAATGTTATCCTTATAAGAGAAAGGAGAGGGAGATGTGAGACACTTAGAACCAGAAACAAAGAGAAGACCATGTGAAGACAGAGGTAAAGACTGGAGAGATGTGCCTATAAGCCATGGAATGCCAAGGAATTCCAGGAGCCACCAGAAACTAGAAAACACAAGGAAGAATTCTCCCCTAGAGTCTTCAGAGGGAGAATTGCTCTGCCACCATCTTGATTTTGGACTTTGAGCCTCCAGAACTATGAGAGAATACATTCTGTTGTTTAGGGAATTTGTTACAGCAGTCCTAGGAAGCTAATACATTCAGAAAATGGCACATATCCTCATTTTTGACAAATGTACACAAGGGCTTAAATGATCACAAAGTGAATTCATCCATGTAACTACCACCCAAGTCTAGTAAAAGAACATTTCCAGCACAACTGAAATCTCCAGTTCCTTTTAAAATAAGAAGCATCTCAATAACAAAGAGGCAAACAACCCAATTAGAGAATCGGCAAAGGACTTTAAAAGACATTTGTCCAGGGCTTCCCTGGTGGTGCAGTGGTTAAGAGTCCGCCTGCCGATGCAGGGGACACGGGTTCGTGTCCCAGTCTGGGAAGATCCCACATGCCGCGGAGCGGCTAGGCCCGTAAGCCATGGCCGCTGAGCCTGCGCGTCCGGAGCCTGTGCTCCGCAACGGGAGAGGCCACAACAGTGAGAGGCCTGCGTACCGTGAAAAAAAAAAAAAAAAAAAAAGACATTTGTCCAAATAAGCTACACAAATTGCCAATACGCACATGAAAAAATGCTCAACGTCATTAATTAGTAGGGAAAAGTAAATCAAAACCACAATGAGATACCACTTCTCACCCAATAGGGTGATCATTAAAACAAACCAGAAAATAAGTTTTGGCAAGCATTTCGAGTAATTGGAACCCTCATACATTGCTGAAGGGAATGTAAAATGGTATAACCGATAAGGAAAACAATTTGGTGGTTCTAAAAAGTTAAACGTAGAGCTACCATATGACCCAATAATTCCAAACACAGGTTTAATACCCAAAGAATTGAAAACATATGTTCACACAAAGCTTGTACACAACTGTTCAGAGCAACACTATTCATGACAGGTAAAAGGTGGAAACAACCCAAATATTACATCAACTGATGAGCTGTTAAACAAAAAATAATATATCCATACAATGGAATATTATTCAGCTATAAAAAGGAAAAAATGATACATGCTACATCATGAATAAACCTTGGAAACATGCAAAATGAAAGAAGTCTGATACAAAAGGCCACGTACTGTGTGATTCCATTTATACGAAATATAAAGAATTGGCATAGTCATAGAAACAGCAGATTTGCGGTTTTCAGGGCCTGAGGGGAGGGAGGTATGGGAGTGATTACATCATGAATATGAAGTTTCTCTCTGGGGTGGTAGGAAAGTTCTGGGACTAGACAGTGGTTATGGTTGCACAACATTGTAAATGTACTTAATGCCATTGAATTGTAACTTTAAAATGGTTAAATGGTAAATTTTATTTTATGTATAGTCTACCACAAATAAAAAAAATCAAAGCAGCTCAATTAGCCACTGTCGACTGAAACAAAATACACAACCTAAAAGTTGAGAATTATATTTTATTTGGCAGACTTCCCGAGGACTTCAGCCTGGGACGCAGCCTCTCCGATAGCTCTGAGTGAGGGACTCCTCTGAAGAGGTGAGGGAGGAGCCAGGATATACAGTTTTTGCAGCGAAAACCAGGTAGTCTGAACATCAAAAGATTACTGTTCATTAAAGAAAACCAGACACCTCAAGTTAATGAATTTAGTGCTTTTCTTTGTATGGGAAGATGCAAGAGTCTGGGCTCATTGAAATCTTTCCTTTGATATGCACTTTAACTATCTAGGGCCAGCATCCTGTTTTGTTTCTGTCCTGGATCCCCTCAGGGTGCACAGTCGGGGGCAGCTACAGTGGCTGATGGCCTGATGGCCGCAACATCCTTTGTTTACAGATATGGCAGGCAATATTTTTTGTCCACACCAATATAATCATACAACAATATGTCTTTTTAATTTTTTTGGCTGCGCCTTGCGGCTTGCGGGATCTTAGCTCCCTGTTCAGGGATCGAACCTGTGCCCCCTTGCAGTGAAGTGCGGAGTCCTAACCACTGGAGCACCGGGGCATTCCCAAGAATATGTCTTATTTAAATTTTATATTTTGAGCTAATCGTAGATTCACATGCATTTGTGCCAAATAATACAAAGAGTTCCCATGCACCCTTTATGCAGTTTGCTTTTTAAAGACTCGTAGGTCCTTGTTTTTCCTATTTAAAAAATAAAATTAAAATTAAAAAAATAACCCTTCTCTTTGGTGGCTATATAGGATTGTGTAATTGGGAATTCTGCAAATTGGGCTTCCTGCCATGAGCACTGGGTAAAAGTACAATATGTTTTACTTGGTTACTTATCAGCCCATTAAGAGAAAACAACCTTCCAAGTTATTTTATCTTTCATGGGAGACAAAAGGAAACACAAATAAGGATAGATATTAAAATATGGATGATCCATGTACATATTCAAATGTATTTCTATATTTAATTCCTTTGATAAGTGATCTATAATTGTGCATATATATTTTTCTTTTTTCTTAAAAAACCCATAGAACAAAGCATGGTCAGGGCTGAAAGAAATTAGGTCACAGATCATTAAGTATGAGAATATAAAACAAATATAGCACTCTTAAGGTAGGGTACATTTACTTCAAGCTATAACTTTTCAAACATCTGACATACCATCTATCTGGGGAGTGTAGAACATGTTAACCAGATTTTGTATACTTGTGAAATAAATCGGCAAGTGCTGATGATATGTTTATTTGTAAGACTACCACAAGCATACAAAAACCTATTCTATTTTTGAAGCACATGGGAAAAATTTAAAAGATATGGTAAAAGCACCATTCAATTCTTTCTCCTTGTTTTCTTTTGGTTTCCAATTATTTCTCTTCCTTTGCCTGTATTTCACCATTCTCTGCTCTGCTTTCTCAGTCTCCATTGGGATATTTAAATGCCCAACCACAGGCTAAGCACTGACAAAGTAAATAAACATTTAACACGTTGTGGGTTCTGCCTAAGTAGGATCATGGAATCAAAACTACAATTAGAAGGGATCTCAGGAATTAGGTGACATCCATTTTCCTAAAGCAGAAAAAGATTGGGGTGGCAGAGAGAATATGACAGCCTTAAATGTCACTCACTCTAAGTAAATACATTTAAACGCTCATTTAGGATTTAAATATCTGTAATCAAGTAGTGAACTTGATAGTAATATGAATATTGTAGTCTTTCTCATTAATTTTGAAAATGATTACTTTCTCCAATATTTTATTTGTTAAAAACAATTTGAATTGCCCTCAAACATATTTATCTTCTTCATTAATGTCTCTGTATCTTAAACAGCTCTGTACTTTCTATAATAGGTTTTTAAAATGTTTTTTAAAAATACATGATCATTTAAAATGTTTAAATACTCCATACACATAAGGTGTCGCCATTGTGATAGTTCAGTTTGTAACTAGCTCTGAGGCTTCTCTAAGATCCAGAACGATCTCAGGAAAGTCAGGGCACTATCAAGACCTCACTCTCCATAAAGCTCTGTGGACCTGGCTCCTTGGAGCCCTCCTCTGAGCACACACTGAGTAAACCCGAGTGTGCCCTTGAGGAATTTCAGAAGGCAACATCTGGGAAAGGCCTTATTTAGACTATCTAATTAGAGAGTGTCCTTAAATGATGAGGACACTGAGGCCCAAGCAGTTGAAATACCTTGCTTAAGATACCACGGCTGGTTTACTTATGCGACCAGGAGGAGAAAACAATTTCCTTGCTCTTATTTGACTTCCCTGTCTACTGTCCCAGACGAGGAAGCATATGAAGCAATGATGAGTCATCTTCACGATGTATCCATGGATGAAATTACAGCTCATACAAAGCAGAAAGATTAGAGGCAATAGGACTTCTGCAGTCTTGCAGCTGTGTTTCCACTGGGTAAATCAAAGTCATGTGTAGAGGCTAGAATAGGGACTGGTGAGGGAGCAGAGTCACGTGACAGACTTCCAGCTGGTAACAGGCTGAGGCCCCTTGGCCAGGAGCCACCCAAGTGTCCCACAGCCTTGCACAAAGCAGCCAGGGTACTCAGTTGCCAGCTCTTCTAAGAAACTAATAATGCTGTTGCCCCTCTGGGATTGAGTCAATTCTCTGGGGCCCACCCAGCCCAAAGTGAAGAGTCCCCACATTAGTGGAAGAAGTGGGCTGGAGGAGAGCTGGGTTTCATCTTATTTATCTCTGTATCTCCAGTGTCTTGCATAAAATAGACGCTCAAAATATGGTTATTTGACAAAATTAATGCACAGAAATCTCTTGCATTCCTATACACTAACAACAAAAGGTCAGAAAGAGAACTTAAGGAAACAATCCCATTCACCATTGCAACAAAAAGAATAAAATACCTAGGAATAAACCTACCTAAGGAGGTAAAAGGCCTGTACTCAGAAAACTGTAAGACACTGATGAAAGAAATCAAAGATGACACAAACGGACAGATATACCATGTTCTTGGATTGGAAGAATCAATATTACGAAAATGACTAATCTACCCAAAGCAATCTACAGATTCAATGCAATCCCTATCCAATTACCAATGGCATTTTTTACGGAACTAGAACAAAAAAATATTAAAATTTGTATGGAGATACAAAAGACCCCGAATAGCCAAAGCAATCTTGAGGGGAAAAAAATGGAGGTGGAGGAATCAGACTCCCTGACTTCAGACTATACTACAAAGCTACAGTAATCAAGACAATATGGTACTGGCACAAAAACAGAAATATAGATCAAGGAATAGGAGAGAAAGCCCAGAGATAAACTCACGCACTTACCGTCAACTAATCTATGTCAAAGGAGGCAAAGATATACAATGGAGAAAAGACAGTCTCTTCAATAAGTGGTGCTGGGAAAACTGGACAGCTACATGTAAAAGAATGAAATTAGAACACTCCCTAACAGCATACACAAAAATAAACTCAAAATGGATTAAAGACCTAAATGTGAGGCCAGACACTATAAAAGTCTTAGAGGAAAACACAGGCAGAACACTCTTTGACATTAATCACAGCAAGATCTTTTTTGATCCACCTCCTAGAGTAATGAAAATAAGAACAAAAATAAACAAATGGGACCTAATGAAACTTAAAAGCTTTTGCACAGAAAAGGAAACTATTAAGCAAGATGAAAAGACAACCCTCCAAATGGTGTAAGAGATAAGGGAACATATGTATATGTATAACTGATTCACTTTGTTATAAAGCAGAAACTAATACACCATTGTAAAGCAATTATACTCCAATAAAGATGTAAAAAAAAAACAAAAAAAAAACTAAAAATAGAATTCCCATATGACCAAGAAATTCTACTACTGGGCATATACCCAGAGAAAACCATAATTCAAAATGAAACACGCACCCCAATGTTCATTGCAGCACTATTTACAATAGCAAGGTCATGGAAGCAACCTAAATGCCCATGAACAGACAAATGGATAAAGAAGATGGTACATATATACAGTGGAATATTACTCAGCCATAAAAAGGAACGAAATTGGGTCATTTGCAGAGATGTGGATGGACATAGAGACTGTCATACAGAATGAAGTAAGTCAGAAAGAGAAAAACAAATATCGTATATTAACGCATATATGTGGAACCTAGAAAAATGGTACAGATGAACCTGTTTGCAGGGCAGAAATAGAGACAAGCAGGGAAAGCGGTGGGGGCTGGGGATGGTGGGATGAACTGGGAGGTTGGGACTGACATGTAAACACTAATATGTATAAAATAAATAAGTAATAAAAACCTGCTGTACAAAAAATAAATAGAATAAAATTTAAAAAAAGTTATTTGAGTAGAATATCTGATTATAACCAGAACTTTGTCACCAATCTACCTTAGGCACACTATTTCTCTCCTCTGAGCCTCAATTTCCAAGACTTCAAGTATTATTGTTCATAGTGATTCTGTGGTATTGTTCTGAGATTGAAGTAAGATTCTGCATGTGAACACCATTTGGGAATTCTAAAGCACTATAACACATAAAGGATAAAAGGTCAGAAAACTGTCTCCACGTGGCAACGTCTCAAATGGGCGCAGTGCCATTTTTGTTACTGACATTCTTCATTCCATAAAATATATGCAGTTGAAGTTGTAAGAATATAGGCTTGTCTACTATAATGTAATACAGTTTTTCCTACAAGTGACCTCATGTCTTGTACAAAGTCAAATGTGAAAATAATAGAGCTTACAGTAAAAACAGGTTTGGAGCAACCTACTCAAAACCTACACAATTTTTTTGGCCCAAGCACAAATAACACCAATAACAACGCAAAAAAAATACTAAAAATACTAAAGGCATGTTAAATTCCTAGCAAGTAAACGCTACACAAAATATGGGTCTTTCATGGAGGGGAGCAAGAAAATGTTGAGGCTGCCAAGTTATGGCAAGAAGGGGAAAATGAACTGAGTTGGGGCCAACCAGGTAATAAATTCTTCCAAGAAATCACATACATGGAAAAACTAAGCCAAGAGGAAGAATGCGAGGAGAATGGGCACTGTGTACATACTGTGTTAGTCCATGTGTGCTGTGTCCAGCTCTTAATGTAATTGGCATTCAGGTGCTGGTACTTGGTGGCATAAACATTAAGGTGTTGGGGAAAACTGCATTAGAGTGTTAGAGTGACATCATTGCCCCATTTACCAATTATGTATGAGGTAATGTGTTTACAGCAACATGCACCCGAATAGAATACTCTAGTTTTTTCTATGGATTTCAAAAGGACCACTTTCACTCAGAATAGGGGGAAAAAGCAGCCTAAAAACATATATTTTTTTTACTAGTGTAGGTTCCTGGACTCCACAACAGACTTCCCAGTTTAGTTCACTGGACATACTTTGAGAAACTAAAATCCCTAAGCAGTCTAGAAATGCAAACTAAAGGCAGTCACCCTTAATCTTCATGCTGTTGGTGGTACCAGAGTTTACTGAATATAAGTTTCCATATTCCCTGGTGTATATAAAATTGTCTTTATCTACTAATCAACCAACATTTATTGAGTACACACTGATAGTCTTCCTGTAGTGATTATAACTGGAGGAATAAGATACACACACACACACACACACTTACAAAGTAGGCTATCACTACAAGAAATATATGACAAGTATCAACTTAATGACACAGATATTAAGGATTACATAATTAGACAAGAGCTTTATCTGTCCACTAAGTTAAGGGGTAGAGAAATGTAAACACAGCAGACTATTTTAAAATAGGAAAATAATCAGAGAATGCAGCAAACATCCTATCACCTTGCATCTTTGTCAAAACCAACTAAATAAAACTGAGATAATAAGTTTCTTATTAGTCCTTATCTGATTGCTTTTTTGACTCAGCACAAGAACCAAGTGCTTTAAATGTTGTTCTGTGGCAGGCCTCACCAATTATGACCAAACATCCATGTGCTACTCCATATTTCCCAGTGCCCCTTGCAGTGAAGTGGGAGCCATATGGGCTGGTTCCGGTCAATAAATGATAAGCAGAAGTGACAATGTGTCACCTCCAGCCAAGGCAGGTAAGAGCAGGTATGCTGTTTCCTACCAACACCTTTCTCTTCTCTTATGCTGTCATCTTAGAGGGATGTGTTCCCAATGGCAGAGTTCAAGATGGAGCGGGGTCACCCCACCAACACTGGACTGAGAAATGTGAAAGAAATAAAGTCAGTGTTAAGACACTGATATCTTGGGGTCTTCTGACAGCTAACCGTATTTACCTTGTTATTATTCTTGCATAAAACTTCCGGTTCCTAGATACTCTCAAAATACAATAGAATTACAATTTATAAAGTTAGAATTAGACTCTAAATGGTGAGAGACTGGCTGCCTTTCTCATGTGCATGTTAATGTTGGATGATTTATTAAGGCACTGAGGATTGAGCTGGCTTCTCATTATTACGGCCAAAAGGGGATGCTCTAGGCTTCTCTAATTCTCAAAGTTCTCTGATGGTCTAGGTATTTCATTACTTTCAATCTCTTCCTGGAGAAAGGAATCACAGAAAAACATTCTTAAAAGGCACTGTTAAAGGTGAATGTGGGAAATAGTTATAAAAAAGTGAGGTCTAAGCTAACCAGTTTAATCCCTGCAGGAAATTCCTTACAACACAATGGCTCAGTTACTCTCAGGTAGGCTATCCTTGAATGTACTTCTCAGGAAATTCACAAAATATTCTTGTGCAGCAGAAGGAAATCCTGTCCTGGACATCTGTGTAATGTGTTTGAGTCGAATTTTGAAATTTGTCTACCACAGGGAAACAGTAAAGCCTATTGTGCAAGTACACATGTCTCCAGGTCAGCACTTCAAAAAGTACTGGTGAAACAGCACCTTAAAAGGATCATACACCATGATCAAGTGGGGTTTATCCCAGGAATGCAAGGATCCTTCAATACATGCAAATCAAACAATGTGATACACCATATTAAAAAACTGAAGGATAAAAACCATATGATAATCTCAATAGATGTAGAAAAAGCTTTCGACAAAATTCAACACCCATTTACAATAAAAACTCTCCAGAAACTAGGCATAGAGGGAACTTACCTCGACATAATAAAGGCCATATATGACAAACTCACAGCCAACATCATTCTCCCTAACAGCATACACAAAAATAAACTCAAAATGGTGAAAAACTGAAACCATTTCCGCTAAGATCAGGATAAAGGCAAGGTTGCCTCTCACCACTCTTATTCAACATAGTTTTGGAAGTTTTAGCCACAGCAAACAGAGAAGAAAAGGAAATAAAAGGAATCCAAATCGGAAAGGAAGAAGTAAAACTGTCACTGTTTGCAGATGACGTGATACTATACATAGAGAATCCTAAAGATGCTACCAGAAAACTACTAGAGCTAATCAATGAATTTGGTAAAGTAGCAGGATACAAAATTAATGCACAGAAATCTCTTGCATTTCTATACACTAATGATGAAAACTCTGAAAGAGAAATTAAGGAAACACTCCCATTTACCACTGCAACAAAAAGAATCAAATACCTAGGAATAAACCTACCTAAGGAGACAAAAGTAGAAAACTATAAGACACTGACAGATGAAAGAAAGTAAAGATGACACAAACAGATGGAGAGATACACCATGTTCTTGAACTGGAAGAATCAACATTGTGAAAATGACTATACTACCCAAAGCAATCTACAGATTCAATGCAATCCCTTTCAAACTACCAATGGCATTTTTCACAGAACTAGAACAAAAAAATTTGCAATTTGTATGGAAACACAAAAGACCCCGAATAGCCAAAGCAATCTTGAGAACGAAAAAAGGAGCTGGAGGAATCAGGCTCCCTGACTTCAGACTATGCTACAAAGCTACAGTAATAAAGACAGTAGGGCACTGGCACAAAAACAGAAATATAGATCAATAGAACAGGATAGAAAGCCCAGAGATAAATCCAAGCACATATGGTCACCTTATCTTTGAGAAAGGAGGTAAGAATATACAATGGAGAAAAGACAGTCTCTTCAATAAGTGGTGCTGGGAAAACTGGACATCTAGAGTCCGTTATACAGAGTGAAGAAAGTCAGAAAGTGAAAAACAAATACCATATGCTAACACATATATATGGAATCTAAAAAAAAAAAAAAAGTTTCTGAAGAACCTAGGGGCAGGACAGGAATAAAGATGCAGACACAGAGAATGTACTTGAGGACATGGGGAGGGGGAAAGGGAAGCTGGGACTAAGTGAGAGAGTGGCACTGACATATATACACACTACCAAATGCAAAATAAACAGCTAATGGAAAGCAGCCACATAGCACAGGGAGATCAGCTCGGTGCTTTGTGACCCCCTAGAGGGGTGGGAAAGGGAGGGTGGGAGGGAGAGGCAAGAGGGAGGGGATATGAGGATGTACGAATATGTATAGCTGATTCACTTTGTTATACAGCAGAAACTAACACAACATTGTAAAATAATTATACTCCAATAAAGATGTTAAAATAGAAATGTACTGGTGAAATGCTGATTCCCACGTGATTTACATACCAGCATCTCAACTGAATATATTAGATAACCACACTATTTTTTTAAACTCACCAAGCCATGATGCTAAAGAAATAAATGTATATAATAAGGTTAATTTTTATATAACTGCTGAATTAATAACTTATGAATATATAGTCATACACATTTTCTCCTTGGATACATTATCTTACTTATGCCTAATTTGTAAATAGACTCTATATCATGCTCTAGGCCAAAGGTCAGCTAACTGTCCTATGGGCCAAATGTCACCCAACACCAGTTTTTGTAAATAAAGCTTTATTGGAACACAGCCATGTCCTTTAGTTTACTATTGTCTATGGCCACTTTTGCACTACAATGGCAGAGTTAAGTAACCACTAAGGAGACTGTGGGAGTTAAGTAATAACTAAGGAGTCTCTGAGGCCTACAAAGTCTAAAAAATATACATCATCTCACAGAAAAAAGGTTGCTGACCTCTGCTACAAATAAAGTTGGAACAACCTTTTAAAATATGTATATTATAATTTGCATATGCAAATACACATATTTACATATGTATGTAAGATAGCTTAGATCTTCAAAAGTCTGTACCATCCTAATGTCCTATACTTAAACAAATCGAAGGTAAGAGATAGGGTAAGATTCTGGCAGATGAAACAAATGTTATTCTGACTTTGCATTGTTTTTAATCTTTGATGCATTAAAGCACAATTGTCCATTTCTGCATTTCTATTATTACCCTAGAATGATGTCTGTCTTCTCAAACTATTTTAGTCTCTTCGACAAGATCATAATCTCTATTTGATCAGGACATAAAAGCTTTAAAATTAACATTCATTTCACACTTAATTAAAGAAGAAGCTCTAACGATGCCTGTGATAAGATCCCCCTATGGCCACAGATTTAAATTTATTGAGCACCTACTATGTGAGCTGAGCGCTTACATAAAGGTTCCATAATTTAGTGTTCCCCACATTTCCAGGTGGCATTATCCCCACTTTACAGATGAGGCTCACAATGGCTTAGTGATGCCCAAGGTCATAAAATCACTTAGTTATGGAATCCAGGTTTGGACCTAGTTCTCCTGAAACCAAGCCAGGGTACTTTCTACTCCACCCCTTGTATTCAGCACTTCTAATATATTAAACTCTTACTTTTTAGAAAAAGTAAGAAAGCCAAATAAGGGAAAACAAGTTTTGAAAAGATTAGTATCTTATTATGTCTGAACCAGACTAAATGTTTAATGGAAAAAATTCCTCAGATATGATTTCTTAGTGGATAGCATTTAAAGCTTTAGAATGAGCTGGATTTGAGAGGTTTTAAACTGTTCTAGACTGATTCCAAACTGACACAAGTTTATCACCCCAAGTGCTTCCATCTCTTTTTTGCTTTTAGGGAGCCAATTCTATCCAGGCAAAGGAACCCAGATGCTAGGGGACACTCCTTGAAAACTTCGAAGAAAATCCCCATCTGCTGTAACCAGTCATAATACAGACAGATTTTACTATTATGATTCTTCCTGTGATTCAGAATAAAAGTGAAAAGGCCTGGGAGGGAATAAACATACCACTTCCCAAAAATGCAGAGTATTGGAAAAAGAGCTTTGCCATCTCTCGGGGAGGGTTAAGCCTCCAAGACCCTAGGAGGAGATATGCAAGACTAGGCTCTGAGGACTGCTCCTCCTGGATGTGGCCTCAGGGTCCTTCCTCTGTAACCAGGACCCTGGTCTCTGAGCTGGCCTGGGCAGCTGATGGGTCAACTCTCTTTCAGTCTGTGAGCGAGCCCTTTCTTAATTGACTATCTAATTCACAAAACAGTCCCTTCAATACCCCCCAGCTTCCCTATCCCTGCCTAAGAATGATAGTTTCTAGTGTGTTTATGGTGGCGGGGGGCAGGAAACATGAAAAGTTTATGCCATGACTCAGGAAAAATTATTTTATATTAATAGAAATAAACACTAACGTGATGGTATAAGCTCCTGACCATGAGTAGCTATGTTCAACAGTCTGTAAGGCATCATTAATGTTCATCTTTCCCATAAAGAGATTGTCTTTATTTGAAAACAAGGATATCTGTTTCTATTTCTGCTGGTATATTGGTTTCCTTTCAGAACTGAAAATGTGCTCAGTGTTCATGGATATTTTTTGAGTCCCAAGGAGAAAAATTTTCAATATACCATCTAAAGCAGGTAAAATGTGTTGAGCATTTACTCTGGACCAATCATTATAAAAGACGTCAAAAACCTCACTTAATGTTCAAAAAAACCCTATTAGTTTGGCACTTAGTTTACCAGTGAGGACACTGAAGTCAGTCACTGAAATAGTCCTTACTAGAGATACTGAATTCAGGAGGTCTAACTCCAGAGCCTTTCTGTTCAGTACCACCTAATAGTGTCTCCCTGTTGTATGTTGTTCCTACCTTTATGGAGTTATTGTGACTTAATTTATGTTTGGCGATACATTTAAAATTAATCTTCCTTAATTTATCAAGAGTATAAGCCTACTTGTAATTACCAATTTAATTTTGTAAGATAAGCTCACATTATCAAATTGCATCATAAACGTTAACTAGTACTACTGTAAGGACATCTTGCAATTAGGCACCTCTCTGGAGTAACAGTCTCAGATGACTGGACTGAGAAAGGTAATAACCTTTTTATTTTAGGATATTAGGATCATCTGGAAAGGTGACTGCTAAGTAGACATTTATTTACATCCAATGCTATTGTTGAAAGGCTTCGGTCAGTGTTTTTCAAACACATAAGAGATCAGCCCTTCTCCATTCTTCCAACAAAGGCTCCAAAACTAGAGCCAAGACCAATCTTGGGCAGGAATACACTCACTGGTCCTCCTCCCAACTTCCACCCAAGCAAAGATCTCTCCAACCAAAGCCAATCATGGCCAGTGGTGCAAGAGACATGAACATGGGGGTGTAGGGTTGCTAGACAACCAGTTAAGTTTGAATTTCAGGTAAGCAATGAATAATCATTTAGAATAAGTCTGTCGTGTTCACTATTTCCCCCAGCCCCTAAATCTGACAACCTTAGGAAGGTGGAAGAGAAGCACTTACTATATGTTTTATATTTTTAACTTTGGCTCACCTCTAAATTGAAGCTTCACTGTAGGAGAGCAAAAATGCTGGTGGGTTTTGTTCTTTAAAATTTTTGTGGCCAACCCTGCTTAGGATTTGGTGCCCAAGAGGAAATCTGGATTTGTTTGCTAGTTCCTCCTCTTCCATGCGTGAAGTCTGACAGCCGGATTGGAAAACAATGCTGAGGCTAAGGACCAGTGTGTGTTGGGAGTGGGGAGGTACAATATCATCTTCCTCTTTCCTGGCTTCCATTTCCCTCCAGAGCCAAATGTCAGCTGGGGAAAAGCAGTGATAAGAAATGTAAGTGGCCTGAGGTGACCTCAAGACTTGTGACTGTGGAAGCCAGGTGCTCCCTGAGTCTCCTGAACTTCCATTGTGCTTCAGGACTCATACTGAATCTCCTACTGAGAACTGCCCAGTCTAAAAATTTAGTGAGCCGCTGACTGACTTGGACTATTTAAACAAGCCACCATTTAAAATCTAGCAGTAGGACTGGTTCTTAAGTTCTTGCTGGTGAATCAGACATCCATCGGGATATCAGGAGCCCAAGAGCAAGACTGAAGTCAAGATTTAAGGGAAGTAGTCACATAAAAGAAAAAAGAAATGTGCCAATTATTCAACTATTTTATATGGTTAGGTAATTTTTTTTTTTTTCCAAGCAGATATGAAGCCTGAAAGGGATTCAGGGTAAGGTTTTCCTAGCTAATTCGCATCTCTGCTCTGATGAAGAATGTAAGAGTTAAAACCTACTGGACTGGATGAACTAGTAATGGGATACCAGGCCCTAGAGTTGGACGGACATGGGTTCCAGGCTCAGCATCACCCTTGCTTCTTCCAGCAGATGGCTGAGCTGGGGTCTGAACAACGCCAGTCTGGCTGCAGGCCTGTGCCTCTAACACGGTATAGAGTCTGCCTTGTATGGGATGTGGTAAATGTTAGTTCTCTTACTCCTACTGTTCTACAATAGTCAGTGGATATTTTCTTTTCCTTTAGCTCTCCAGCATCCACACTCTTCCTAGCTGGGGGAAGGGGTGGGATTTTAGGATACAGAGGAGTGAAGGAGTATAGAACAGAACAGTCCTTCATCCTGCCTCCTGGTCCAGGGAAGGTGAACATGTGACCTCTGGATGGCCAACCTGATGTTTCTGCACATTAAAGATTACTCTCAGAAGCTCTGGTTGAGTTTTTTTTGTTTTTTTTTTTGTTTTTTTTTTGCGGTACGCGGGCCTCTCACTACTGTGGCCTCTCCCGCTGCAGAGCACAGGCTCCGGACGCGCAGGCTCAGCGGCCATGGCTCACGGGCCCAGCCGCTCCGCGGCATGCGGGATCTTCCCGGACCGGGGCACGAACCCACGTCCCCTGCATCAGCAGGCGGACTCCCAACCACTGCGCCACCAGGGAAGCCCTCTGGTTGAGTTTTAAGTCCAGTGGATTGGTGGTGGTTGTCTGGGGGTGGTGATTCCATCAGCTGCATTGCCCTACACAGATATTTCTGCAGCAGAGATTTGACTATGCCTTCCTCTTTGTCTTCCTATCTAAGGCCTCCTCAACTTCTCCTAAAATATTTTTTTGTTGCTTCCATTACCAGAGTTGCTTTCTGTTGTTTGCAACTGACTTAGAAGTAGTAAGGGAATTGGGATTTTTTTATGATTTACATATGGCTGAAACACCCAGACAAGGAAAGCTGAGCAGTGGAAGAATGATACTCAAATAATCATTAACAGGTACCATAGGAATTAAGGTGACTAAATGGAAGAAAAGACAGCACCTATTGTTCAACCTAAGAATTAATATTAATTTTGTTTGATTGGAAGTTTAATGGTGGGTTATGGCTGATATAAATCCAACCTCAGCACCATATGAGCTTCTGTGGTTCAGTACACAGAGCCAGGACCTCCTAGGTGGGTAGTTATGGTTCTTTGTGTGCACACAGTGGTGTTCTTGAAGGGGTTACTGTTCCTGGCATGAAGTGAAATGTGATTTTCTTTTTTTAAAAATTAATTAATTAATTAAAAAATAAAGACGCAGAGGTAGAGAATGAAATGTGCTTTTCTATGTTCTTCTTCCTTACCGGCTTGTTATCACTTACAAAAGTACAGTTTTCACCTCCATCCTCTGGGCAATGAGGTGAGACATGCATTATGTATCCTAATATAAGGAAATAAAAATATTATAAAGACTGAGAACGATCGGCTAGCCCGTCTCTTGCTGAGGGTAATTGGACAGAGTGGGTCTACTTTTTCTGGTTATAACACCATCCTTGGCAGATGGTAGGGATTTATGACAGGAAGAAACTTCAGGTACTTCTTTTGCCTCACACCTCCATGGCTGATCTGGTGCCCAAGTGGTATGTATGGCAAATAGATGCAACAGGAAGGAGGAATAAAACTCAGTTAAATAGAGCTCTTATTAATTCCCAGGTATTTTGCTTAAATCGTATTATTTATTCTTTGCAACTCTATGAGGAAAGTTTTATCATTTTTTTTTCCATTTTACAGATTAAACCTCATAAATCTAAATTTGAGGATCAAAAAGGTAACATGACTTGCCCAAGGTCACAGAGCCCATCTGTAGCAGAGCTAAGATTTTCCAGCTAAGAGCCAATGTTCTTACCGCTGCTGCCTGCTGATTGAGTGAAAGAAGACATTCAGAAGGTGACCCAGACTCAAATACCACCTTCTTAGGTGATTCCACCCAATTGTGTTATCTTCCTGTTGCCAACAATCTTAGCTTTCACTCTCTGTAAAATATACATCTTGTTCCATTTGACATAATTCTTGCATCCCAAGATTTATAAGCTTCATCCTTCAAGGAGCTACTTTTTTGTAACTCCCTTCACTAAACTGAGCAATATATGTACATCAGTAAATATTCACTATCAATCCTAATTGTGAATTTATTATAGCAAGACAAAATACATAAGGTATAGTCAAACCTTGCAACGAGGCATTAAAGCTAAAGAAATACACTGCCCTCATCAACTTTTTAGAGTTGCCTTTTCAGTAATGGGGATAATTAATCTACAATTTCACAATTTTTTCTATGCTCCATCTCTTTTTCTTAGCCAGACCCTGACTGGTTTTGTGGCCACAGAACACTTTAGGGCCAACTGGCCTAGTAGGTGATGAAGGGCCAACGTTTAACCTGGTTGCAGATAAGAAACACCTGGGGAGTGTTTAGTGAGAGAGTGGCATGGACATATATACACTACCAAATGTAAAATAGATAGCTAGTGGGAAGCAGCTGCATAGCACAGGGAGATCAGCTCAGTGCTTTGTGACCACCTAGAGGGGTGGGAGGGAGACAGGGAGAAGCAAGAGGGAGGAGATATGTGGATATATGTATACGAATAGCTGATTTACTTTGTTATAAAGCAGAAACTAACACACCATTGTAAAGCAATTATACTCCAATAAACATGTTTAAAAAGATAAAAAATAAAAAGTTAAAAAAAAAAGAAAGAAAAACCTGGGGAGCTTTTTTTAAATGTACGGATGCTTGGATTCCTTTCCCCAAATATTCTGACTTAATTGCCTGGGGTGGGGCCAGTCATCATGTGATTTTAAAACTCCCTAGCTGCCTGGTTTGAGAACCACTGGCCAAACTGAAAGAACATTCCGGTAAAAATAAAGACCTGTGTTTTCTCATTACCTAGTTCTTTGGGACAGCAAGCAAAGTTGATAGGGGAGGAAAAGAAACAAGGAGGAAAGTGGCAGGACTGTGCAACTTGGCATGTCATTGGAATGTGGCAAACTATTCAAATATATTTGTACAGTTGAAAATTTTTGTGTACCTATTGACAAAATGTTTTAAACAACTGTTTCTCTCCGGATGCTCAAGTTTAAAGGCCCCTAACAACTTTGAAAATATGGGAGTATTGGCAAAGCATTGTAAAACATGACCCTCAGCTCTGGAATTTGCTCCTTCTAACAGGCTGCTCTCTTTAGCAGTCAGCCAAACCCCAAATTTGGCAGCTTTTGGAATATGGTGCAAAATAGATTCTTTTTAAACCTGAGAGTCACTGAAGATTTATTTTGCTGGAAAGAAACCACTTCCTCTCACTGTTGCGGCCTCTCCCGTTGCGGAGCACAGGCTCCGGACGCGCAGGCTCAGCGGCCATGGCTTACGGGCCCAGCCGCTCCGCAGCATGTGGGATCTTCCCAGACCGGGGCACGAACCCGTGTCCCCTGCATCAGCAGGCGGACTCTCAACCACTGAGCCACCAGGGAAGCCCAAGATACCACTTTTAAAAATAACAAACAATTATTGCTACTGTACCAAGTAGAATCAGGGATCTGCAAGGGTGCCTAGGAAATCAAGTGCCACCCATCTTTCCTCAATCTACTGATGAAGAAATGGAGGTTCAAAAGGATGAAATGATTTCAAGTCACACAACCAGCTTGGTAAGGCCCGGGCACATCCTGATCTGATTCACAGGCTAGTTCTCATGTCTGTCGTACCACAGCCAGAGTCCTCTGAGAATGGCATAGATGACTTCTTCTGTGATTCATAGTTATTCAGAAAGGCGATGCTTTTGCAAATGCTTATACAGTCTTTTTTGTAACTATAGCAAACAGCATGTACATTACACTGTGATTTTTGGTGTGCAACATCCTTTTTATAGTCTCAAGTATAAAATCTGGCAGTGTTACTTTCTTGACTCTGACAATTAAAGTTTCTAATTCATTTAGAAGGACATATGTGAACCCATGCATCAAACGCAAATCTAAGAGCTTTAAAATTTACAACAAACCATCATAAAAAGGCTGGGTCTTTCTCCACATTTCCTGTCTACTCACACCATTTCCCACTATATTTTACTGTGACCCAGAGAGAGTATAAGAGCTAGAGATAAGGGTGAAAATGATTCCCAGAAAGGCAGGAAAAATTCTAACACTTATTAAACTCTGTTAAGGTCTAGGCAAGGAGTTAGGCCCAAATTTATTACAGTGATAACAGACTCATTTTCTTAAAAATATATTACTACATTTAATGAGGCAGAGAACTAATTGTGTCTTGGCTCTTCCCACTTCCCCACATTCCACACGTTCTTCTACTTCCTTTCACCCAGGCTGAGAATACCGCTGAGACACACAGGGTCAGAGCACTATTCCCAGAGTTCACTCCTCCTCATAAAATAGACTGTTCTTTTCTCCCTTCTGCAGAAAATTTCCCTTCCTTCCACCATACCCAATCCATGTTGGCCATTTAGTAAAATGTACTACTTAGGAGAGAAGTCGTTATTGTTTATGAAGGTTATTTTCCTGAATTTTATACCAAGGATAAAATGGTGAATAAAGAGATAGGAAAGATCCCAGGTCTTCCTGCCGGCCAGCCTCTGGGCTCTCCCCAGGCCCAAGTCAGCTCTCTGGCACTTCCCGCTTGACAGCAGGCCCAGAAGCCTGTTTCCCTTTCCCCGAGGAGGCCACCACCACCCCCTCTACCCTGGACAACCTCTTTTCCAAGAATGGCTGTGGAGAGGACACGATGTCCTACTCCCCGGCTTACTGAGCAACAAGCTCTCTTTTCTGGTTTAATTGTTTTGCTGTTAAGCCATGAGAGAGAAACAGGAGATAACAAAAATACGGAAAATACAATGGTTCTAGCATCTTTCTCTTCTTTTCAGTCATGGTCTCCTGTTTGTATTTCTGATTCCACTGATGCCTTTTTCACTTCTTTCTGAGAGTAGGAAGCAACATAACCTCCTTTCTCCATGATGTCTCTTCTCAGGTTTGCTGACTCTTTACTGCAGAGCTTAGAGAGAGCTTAGGGATTACAGGGACCAATACTTAGAAGAAAAAAATTTTACCAAGTAAATTTGAGAGGAATGCTTTCAGTTTCCGGTGCCTCATTTCTCTAGAAACTAATGCAAGATCAGTGTGAGCTTCCTGAATTTAGCAGTTTAAGCTCCGATAGCACCTCCTCAGTGAAGCCAGGCTGAGTTAAGAGCACCTTTGAGCCCTCAGACTCCCACACAGTTCTTATTCCTGTACCTATTGCAGTGCTATGATTGCTTGTTTTCTTTCTGTCTTTGCCCATCCTAGACTGGGTTTCCTTTGAAGGAAGGGACTGTGATCTTCTCTATTCACCTCATATCTCTGGAGGCTGGCAGACTGCCTGGCACATAGTAGGTATTTAGTAAGTGGTTGCCAGAAGAACGAAATGATTCTCCGAAGAAGAAAGGCAGGAGGCAGTCTTTCTCTAGCAGAAGATAAATAGTTGTTCGAAGAATGGACAAATGGACTTCAAAGCTGGGTTTGAGTCTCAGTGATGTTTCTGAGAAACTGTCTTGCCCCAAGATGAAGAATTATTTGATAAAGGAGGGTTTAGGGCATTTTTAGAATCCCATATTGGTCTTTGTTCACTTACCCCAACTGCCTCCCAGTGTGCACTGGTGACAAGAAAATGCGTAAGAAATTGGAATAGGATGGATCAAACAGGAATGTGGACTCTATGAAAAACTCTTGTTTGAGCGACTTTGAGCAAGTTACCAACACTCTCTGGGCCTCAGCTGACATCCGTATCATGAAGTGAGTAGGTCAGATGACATAAAAGTTTCCATACATCATTAACCTTTTATGATTCTAAATGATTCAGAGCCGTGTACCACAATGCATTTTCAATCTTCCTCTCCTTCACCCCATCAAAAAAAAAAAAAAAGTGACTTCTACCATTGTCAACAATATACTTGGAGAGGAAGAAAAAACTCTAAATTATGGTCACAGGACCAATGAGCTGAAACACAAGGTTAAAATGTTTTATATCCACAGAGCAATTTTTCACACTGCTGTCAAACAAAAATTTCTAGTTGATGTTTATACTAGGACTTGACGAAAAATTCCAGACATAAAACTTCTGGAACTTAGACTTGAACTCAGAGGACCTCCTACCTCTGAATACATTTTACAGCTAAAATCTATTGGGATGTTTTTCTTTAACAAGTATTCATCTTTCAACAATTATGTAAGTTTTCTTATTAAGACTATTAAGGTATGGTAAAACTCTGGCTATCTGGAACTGCCATTCTAGGTATGGCAGATAGCTAAAGATTTCTTTAAGTTTGATTATCTTTTAATGATTTTTGGAGAAAAGTAATTTTGAAAGACGATCCATTTCCTTGACTTCTGAATGTAATGCACCGAATGTAATTCAATCCTTTCCTCAATATGAACGCCAGCTATTATAACACAGTAATGTCCTCAGGCCCCAGTGAAAGCCTCTAAGCCTTAGACTTTTTTCTTTCAATGGTGATTCAGGATCCACCCGAGCTGTCATTTCTCACTGCAGTCACCTCCCTGTCAGCTTGGCCATTTATGGTCATCTCTCCTTGATATCTAATTTGCTGATTAAAGCCACGGACGCATATCTTAATTCATCTTTGCATACCGAAGTAGCATAGTTTCTGCTACTTAAGGTGCTACTATGTTACAGTAATGCATGAATTAAGATAGTAGGCTTAAAACATTTTTTAAAAACAAGCTTGCTAAAACTAAGTGTGAAATAGTAACAGATGCTGAGTAAAGGCTTGAGGGGCTTGGTTTAATATATAGACTTACAACAGTTTCTGTACACTTTCTAATCCTCAACTATATTTCAGACTAGAATGCCATATGATTGAGTTCCTGATTTTTCATGAGAGATGAAAAATAACAGTGGTAGGTAAATAAAAAAACATACAAAATGACTGCAACAAACCTTGGCCAATTACATAAAATTTAGTGTTACCAAATCATTTTTCTATTTCTAGGTACATCTGACCTACTCCAAACAGAAAATTGAGGAATGGGCTGGCATTCTTATATTTTTAGAGAGTTGCTTGATTGGGCACCTTAATCACAGTCACCAGCTATGTGATTTTGGACAAATTATTTAACCTCTTTTGTTTTCTTACCTGAAAATAGTACTGACGAAACGTTTCTCATAGGACTCTTCAAAGAATTAAATATTTCCTTTTAAAGCACTTCCCACAGGTCTGGTCTTTAATAAGCACGTAGTTACTCTTATTTTAACAGGTCGTCCATTCCTGGAGTTGGGACAGTGGTGCCAACCCTGTGCATGGCCAGGCATGGGGCTGCGAAGACACTGTTCTCCGGTATTTGCTGTCTGGCAGATACTGCCCTGCCTCAGTATTGGGTGTTCTGGAACCAAATGTGGCAGCCTAATTTGAAATAAGCTCTAAGTCCTCTAGGTCTCCTACGTTATAGAAAAACAGGCATTCTAAAGAATGTGGGCAATGTTAAGGGATGAAGGAAAGGGGACTCAAAAGAAGACTGGTAATCCAAATCCCTACAATTTATCATAAATGTCACAATCTTTAGCAACTGGCATCTAGAAATATAAGACCTTCCCATATTGATGTCAACTGTTACAGAATTCAAGTATTCACTGTCAAAAGCAAAAATGATAGTGTCAGCAGACTTGCATACAACTAAAGTGCTGCACACAAAAGTGGATTTTCCTTGAGGAAACACATTAGCTTCTCCTAAATTTAAACAAATAAATTCACAATATCCCAGTTTCCTTCCCGGTGTTCTTTACCGCAACAGAATACACTAATATGTTTCTTAAGATAGAGAAATTAAATACTGAAAAATAAATGGGCTATCTTTCAATTAGTATACTTGGAAATCTACAAAGAACACTCTAAAATATGGACGAGAATAGAGATGGTGATGCTGTATCAAACACTTCCTAAAAAGGAAGAATTCTTGCCATGTAAAGAAACATGATGAATGAGATTTTATCATCTCCACTTCAGCTTAACAAATATCTTTTGCCAATGCCTTTTCATAGTCTTTCTAATTTAACTATCTCCTTCCTGAACTTAGCCAATTTCTTTTTATTTCTAGTGAAGTTTACCTGCTACTTGATGATGTTAAGTAACTCCTCAAGTTGTTCTAGGCCATTACTAGAGGCTTTATCCTTCAACATCTTAATTAGCTGCATTGCTGACTTTGAATCTTTTCTAAGTAAGGCATCCTTGATACACAGAAGTATTATACTTGCATCTCAACTCCGTTAGAAACCATTTTGGCTTTTCTGTAACACTTTTGCACTAAACTTCTAAATTGAGAATTCATCAGCAATACACACAATGCATTACGAAAATCTTGAATAGCACTTTTCTAAACTACTAAATCTTTTACAATACGTAAACTGAATCACAGCACAAAGTTTAAATACGCTAACATCAACATGAAGAAAACTTTTATTTAGGGCTTTAAAAACTTTATCTGAAATTGTTTATTCTTTTTATAATTGCTTTTACATCCCCATTTTAGTTGTTCTTCACTAACTGGGAACTCATTTGCTGAAAAATGTGTATCAACAAAATTATGGGCTGGTCAAAATCAATTTTTAGAATAGGTATAACTCTGTAAAGTTTATGTCACAACTCTGACACCTGTGGTCCCACAGGGAGTAAAAGAGGAAGTGGTGAGGGAATCAAAGATGCAGATTAGGGTAGGAGACATGAGGGCTAAGGGCCGTATAGCAGTAACCCTTCGACCTGAATGAAACCGAGCTTGCTAATAATCCCTGTACTATGGGGATCCTGAGAAAAATCTTTTAATAAATTAAATCATCACCCCCTAATATATCTTTTTTTAAAACTAACTTTTCATATACTAAATTAGTAAATGTACATGTATGTTAAGATCCACTTAAAAAACATAAACAAAAGTAATTTAGTTTTTGCCCTCTGACTTAGAAATTTTTATCTTAAGAACTTTTAAAAATTCAGCTTTTTATGAAATCAATACTTTAACTATTCTACATGTATATCTCTAGTACACTATAGAGATATGTAGGGGAAAAATGATTATCTGACTATATTAAGTGTTGAAATCGATAAACACCTGTGCTTTGTTATAATACAGAGAATGAAGTAGCATTTAAAGAGATTAAATATTGCTGTTTCCCTATGCTTTGATGCCTGGCCCTCTTTTATTTCTAGTTTTACTAATACTTACTAGTTCATTTTTTTTTCTCCATGATTTCTGGTCTGCTTATATGCTGAACATTTCTTGTATTATTATCCCCGGCCAAATGCTTTTTCCTGAACTTCAGAACTGTATGCACAACTGCCTAAGGGACCTTCTTCTGGAGATTGATTCATTCGGTCATTCATTTAGTCATCTTTTTTTTTTTTTTTGGAGCATCTACTCTGTACCAGGGTTTGTTCTTAGCATTGGGGATACAGCAATGACCTAACAGACAATAATCTCTGCCTTCCTGGAGCTTACATTCTAGATAGATGATAAGCAAAACAACTAAGTGAAATTAAGCGTTACAGAGAAAAATAAGACAAGGAAGGATAAGGGAATCTTGGAGAAGGTACATTTTTTAAAAAGGCTGGTTTAGGAAAACTTCATGGAGGTGGTGATATTTTGAGCAAAAACCTGAAGGGAGTAAGTAAGCATATAACAGTCTGGTGGAAAAGCATTACAGATGTCCCACAGGCACTTCAAACCAGATTCCAAACTGAACTTATTGTTTTTCCTTGCAAGTCAGCTTCTCTTCTTATTTTTCCTGTGTCTGAATTATGCCCTAATATCTCCCACCAGTCAAGAAAAAAACCCTGCGATTTACCCCTAGACTCTACTCCTTCCATAACTCTGAACAAACCTCACTTCCCTGAGCCTATCTCCTAATACCTCCTCTTGACTTTTCATTCTTACTGCCATTGTTTAGACCATCATCATTTTCCTCTTAAATTTTTCTAATAAGTGTTCTCTTAATCTGTCTCCTTGCCTCCAATCTTGCCTCCTCCAATGCATCCTTTATGCTGCCAAACAGTGATATTTGTGAAATGCAAATTTTATCATGCCATTCTCCTGTTTAAACTTTTCAGTGGTTTCTCATAATGGTCGAACCTACTCTTTATTGTGGCATGGAGGGTCTGATGTGATTAGCACGCTTGCCCCGCCCTCCTCCTCTTCCTGATAACCTCTCCAGGTTTATCATTTTAAGTACATTTACTGGCTCTTGCTCTATAAAGTTCCTTCTAAAAGCGACCCCTTGCAACATTGTGCCCTCTCATACTTTCTACAAGTTACTTTTATCCAGTGATTTGTTTACATGTTTCTTCCCTAAACCCAGCTCAGTACTGGGTTCAAACAGGTACTAAAAAAATGAACGGATAAAATTAAATGTACTGCCCTTGATGACTGGTGTAATATAAATATGGATGCCTCATATCTAAGCTCTGGCCACAGGCGAAAGAATTTCTCTCTACTCAAACTCTAAGAAACACCTTAGAAACCCCTTTTCAACATGTAATTCAACATATCCTGATACTGAATACAAACTGCCAGTTTTATCTACTTGGAAAACCATCTGATTTGAAAGCAAAATAGTACCTTCCCAACAAACAGCTTCTACTTTGCGGAATTCACATATACACCATTTCATCCGTGTACTTTTTTTTAGCAGCAAAGAGAATTTCAGTTCCAGAATATATGAACTGCAGAAATTATGAGTCACTTCTGTTAAAGATACTGTGAGTTTGATATCTGGTTACAGGGATTAAAAAAGGAAACTAAAGTTAATGACTGAAAGTAACCAGATAAAAGAAAATTAGCTTTACAAAGCTATTCTAGTGGCACCTGGGGGTGGGGGGGAATCCAACTTGTATGTAAGGGAGTAATGAAAGTGAAATCCAGCATCAACTGCGCAGACGTAAAATTAGCAAAATATTTAACATATAATAGACCAGGAATAGCAAAACGTAATTTTATATGTATCATATCTGGAACAAAATGAACCAAATTGCAAACTTCTCATTTATTGAGCCTAGTGAGGGTAGCAATCTTTGTCTACAACAAGCACCTTATGGTAAATGGAAACTTACAGTACAACATTGCATTAATTTGAGAGGTATGTTATTGACAGTGTTTCCATTTGTTACCATAGTCATTCCTTATTAATGAAGAGCAATTGGAATTAAACTACTGCATATGATTTCCAGAGACCTATGGTTCATTTTGTTTTCTATAGAATAGTAAAAACTAATTATTTGAATTAATTTTGTATTTTATATGCTCCTATCACTATTTTGATATTTACACCTATGCATCTAGGAAGATTTATACTCTTGATAATGGTATTGGTATAATATGTAACTTTTTAAAAATACAAATTCTTAAAGATATTTTAAATATGTTATAGACATATAAACAGGCTTTCATTTAGAGTTTTATAGATAATTTAATTGAATATTGGCAGTTTAGCTCTCTTAAAACTCAAATCTTTTTCTCTATGGCTGGCAACCCTAGGCAGAGATTAACTAGCACAGGGAGAATAAGCTATTGCTTATGTTTATCAGCTTTGATTATACACAGCAATCAACTGGAGATGTTAAGATACAGATTGCAATTCAATAGGTTTAGTGTACAGCCCTGGATTCCAGTTTCTAACAAGCTCTCAGGGGAGGCTGCTGGTCCATGGACCACACTTTTGAATAGCAAGGCCTGAATCAAGGGTCTCAGTTTTGATGCCTATTGGAATCACCTGGGAGCTTTAATAATGATTTTAAAAAAACACTCCAGCATTGCTAGGGGGGTAAGGTTATTTAGTCTGGGGTCCAGTCTGGGTATAGAGTTTTTAAAACTCCCAAGGGGAAGCTAAGAGGCAGCTAAATTTGAGAACTTATGTCCTAAAATGTATTGGTTAGACTTACCATAAGCTTTTATTTCCCCTGGCTTTTATTACCAAGGATAACAGCGAGGAATAACCAGTTCTGCATAGATTATGAGCACGAGGCCCCAAATCTCCAAATTCTTCCTGAGAATATGATGCATTATCAATCAGGTTCTAACATTAAGAATCTTAGTGACTTCATATCTACACTCCTACCAAATTATTAATGACATACTTGTAATGATATCTTAAATATTCATGAATTATAACGAAACGACAATCTGAATTATTTTGATTAGAAAGTACAATAGACATATAAAAATGTGGTTTTAAAGTATATGGAGGTGTCTACCCCTAACTACAGATAAAAAGGTTCAGATTAGTTAGGAAGTTTAAAAAAAATAATCCCCCAACCTGGCACTTACAACAGGAGAAAGGCTCAGACACAGGACAAGCAAAAGTTTACTTAGTGTCCTTATTTGAAGCAGGCACCACTGATCCTGGAGTTACAGACTGAATTTTCACTCATTCTTCATAAGGCCTTTCCTAATTATTTTGCTAAGCTGAGATGTGTAAAAGGTCAAGATGCAATTACATTTCAAGGCCCCCTCCCTAACTCTTGGAAAAAATAATGAAAATATTTTAAACTCTCAGCTATTTGCCGAAATTCCCTAAGTATGGTAAAGAGCTGGAGTACAAATCAACTGCCACATACTAATGATGTGACTTAAACTTTCTGAACAGGCTTTCTCACCCCTAAAATAGCACGTAGAGAAAGTCCACTAAGAATGTAAAAGCAAATACAAATTCAAGGTAGCATTAAGTATTTAACTATGATAAGCCAAAAAATAAATACATAAATGATGTAGCAGTGCAAAGAACCCAAGTCCAGACTGGGGACTACTTCTAGGTTTGCCACTAATAGCCCATAAGCAAATCACATACCTTAGCCTCATTTTAAAAATAAAGGTACCTTAAATAGATTATCCTGAGAATCCTTAGCAGACCAAAGCTCAATGACCTAAATATAACTAATTAAGTTCTCCTCTGAAGCAATTACGATTTGTTCTAAAGCAAAAAAATCCCACCTTGTTACTTTTAACATGATTGGTTTAACAAGTCTCTTAAGAAAAACACATTTTAAAGTTGTCCTCAAGAAAAGTCTTCTAATTATTTAGCTATCATTTAAAATAGCAAATAAATTTTAAAAAATGGAATGTGGGGGGAAATGGGGAGAAAAGGATCATTAAGAAAACCAGTGTAAGAACACCATGACGAATTAAAATAAACAATGTAAACTGAAGATGAGATATTAAAAAGCTTTTCCTAAGGAAAACTACTTCAAAGCATGCAGTATGGGATTTTACAGTCTATTCCAAAGAATATACGGGCATTCGTTTTAAATATACAAAATATTTCTAAGTACTGCGAATAACTCATAATTCTGAAAAAAAATTTCCCAATTAATAAAGATGGTAATACATGGAGATTATTTCCTTTTATTGTTCAGTTTGAATACATGTCCTGCCAACCACAAATCACCTAGTGTGACCAAATACATGAGAAACTCCTGTAAGAATCACAAAGTGCCACTTTCGCAGCTTTCTGTCACAAGGATGCTAAGAAAATCTAACAGTGAAGGAGTGAGACACAGGTTGTCTCGATTATTAGTTCCAATCATTAATCTTCTTCAGAACTGGAATCATCCTCTTGGTCAGAGAGTTCAGGGACAGGGAAGCGAAGAATGGCAGCTATCCCAGTCAACTGGCTGAGCTGTTCCCCAGACACATGAAGACTGGAGAAGATCCTAACAGAACCTGCGTTCTCCTTCACACTGTCCACCAGCCGCACGTACCGGCTCCGTGTGGCTACATCCTGGTGCCTGAAGAGCTCATCACTGATGAGCAATGTGTCAATTGCCATGGCCTCATTGGCCTTCTCCACCTGCTTGAGTCCATAAAAAGCTCGGTCAGGTTCATGTTGTAACATTTTATAGAAGTCATCCAAGGCTTTTACTTCCCCAGCGGCTTTAGTGTCTGAAAGGCGGCTAGCTACTGTAGGGTCACAAAGGGCCTCTTTCAGGGAGTACTTGTGTCCAGAGGAGGCATGTACCTAGAATCACAATTACAAAAGTTAGACAAAAGATCTCTTAGAGTACCCATTAAACAGCCCACAATGACCTCAGGCCAAAAACACTGGTAAGGCTTTATATGTTTAAGGATTTAAGCCAAGTTTACTATATCAATTTGCTAGTCTCTTTTCATTTCATGATCTCACTTACAATCCCCGTCAAGTTAAACCTTCCTCCTCTTGTACTTTTCCTAGTTCTAAAACTTTAGGAGTCATTTACATAAACCCCTCTGCCCATTCTTAATTATCCCTGGGTAAGACTGTTTTACCTGAAGGAATTTGGACCGGTTTTCCAGGAGCACTTTGTTGTCCGTCTTCACTGCTTGTTGAAACATGTAGTCGCAGAACTGCTCCCTCACAAATCCTGGGCTGGCCACCAGGACGCACTTTACAACATCAAAGTGTATGTGGCGCTGGATGGCCTGGACCACCTGTTCATAGAACCGCTCCAAGGCCCGGTCGTGCTGGGAGCAGTTGCCTTTCCGTTTCCTAGGGATGTTCACTTCCACCTTGGCCCGAGTGAGGGTCATGCTGGGAGTGACTAAGCAGATATGAGCGAGGCCTTCCTGCATCACCACAGCCGCTACATCAGCGCTCCAGGCTGGGTCACAGGCTTGCTCGATGCGCTCCAGAACCACACTGTCCCACTGTTTCTTGGCCAGGGTGAACTGGCGGTTGGGCTCCAGCTCGATGGTGTGGTAAGCCCCCATCTTTACATACTCATTCTCCTGGATGTTAGTCCCCTTGACCCGCAGCTGGCAGGCTTGAGAGTCGAAGTCGATGGCCTCCACGCAGAGAGTGAGGGTAGTGCGGACCCGGTTGCTCCCTACGCTGCCCGTGGAGGACTCCGTTTGTACCTTGCGGATGGTGGAGGCGCGCAAGCTGTCGCCCACCTGCACTAGATTGTAGGTGTGCCACATGTCCTCAGGTTCCTCGGGAACCAGGGTCACCTGGCCCGCATTGTCTTTCTCAATGTCCTTCCTCACGAGCTTCATGATCTTGGCAGGGGCTCACTGCCAGAACAAGAGGAACCGAGGGGATCGCCACAAGGAAAGGGGTAGGGAGGGGAAAGTTTAGGCCGTGAAGGGGACGGGGTCCGGTTCCTACAGGCACTTGCCTGGCGGGAAGGAAACACTCTATATGACTCTAGCGGCTGGGGGGGAACACTTACTTTAGCCCTTCCTTTTCGTGGTCTCGGGGCGCGCGCGCAAGAGACACCGGCGAACACCTTCTCCGTGGTTCCAGCCGCCGTACACATCAAGAGGCCGATGCAGTAAAGGCGCAGGCGCAGCCCACGTCCTGCCTCCCGGCGCACGTTTTACGTCCGCAACGGGGAGGCGGGGCCGCAGCTTGCGCGTGCGCAGGCGCACTAAGCCGGGAGGTGTTTCTCGGAGAATAAACGACCCGAGGGAAGTGTACGGAATATTTGCTGGCGAGTCATTCGTATTAATGCTGAACTTGGACGTCCTAAGTTTTCTCTTCCACCCCTGTTTGTGAAGAATCTGGGGAGTTTGTGAGTGCAAACGTATATATTTTTTTCAGCTGTGTGCGGTTGCCACGCTACACCTTCTCCCGCCGGGTAAATGCAATTTCAAAACTTACGGAAAAGTAAAAGAAACTCAGAAAAGTGCAGACTTGGCCCCAAGGTCCAAACTACGGCCCGCTTTGCGCCTGCCTTATCCGCACTCAGACGCCACACGCTTTTTGGAGCTGGTCTGTCCAGAAGCTGTTTCTTAAGAACGACTGGTCATGGTGCGTCTGGGCCGTGAGTAACGTGCCCAGCTGTTTTCTGCTTTTAATTAACCAAGTCTGCATGATCTGATTAACCCAGATGTTAGAACATTGATCCCAGAGAAAGAAGAAACCATCTGTGGAATTTACCCCTGGATGGACCTCTCAGTTGCTTGATCTGATGTCCTGAGAATTCCAGAATCCAAGGTTGGCAGACTCAGCTTTCCGCAGCTCAGTAGCCTGTGAAATGTTTACGGGGGGGAATTGGGTCTCGGTAGTTTAGGGCGGGATCTTCACTGTCAAAGCTGAGCTGAGAGCTGAGGATTGGGGAAGTGGGGAAGGACTGTTCTACTATGACCGACCTTGATTGAATAGCTACAGAATTCATTGCTAAGAAAAACCTTACGTCACTTAACATTTTGGGGGGGAAGGAGAGGCGGGGGAGTTTGGAAGTGGGGCTTGCCTCTTAAAAGGACCAGTGAATAGAAAAAGCCTACCAAAGTTTTCTTGAGAGTTAAGATGGGTTGGAGAGAAGAGGGCACAAATCTTCCCCATTCGCCTTCCTATCTTATTGCGTATGGCATTTAAAGGGAAGCTTACCATCCTGAACTGGTGAGACGGGGATGAAAGGGAGCAATATGATGTTGGCACAAGTGTTGATACTCAGATCTCAATTAACTTCCTCAGAGATTGTCAGGGGATACATAGGTCCCCTCCAAAGCTCTAGTGTAAATTAGAACCAATATTTTGTGGCCTCTCTTCTCCCTCCTCTTTCTGTACCTCCTTCCTTCCCCACCTTCCTATCATACTGAGTGCCCTTCCAAAGTTCCTAACTCAGACTGCCTTCTTCTTCTTCCAGGAGAACCCAGAAGCTTTTCACTGAGCAAGGAACTGATCACACTAAAGTGTGAGTATGGCTTGTGTCTCCAAAGGACATGTATCTTTTTAAAAGGTGCTTGCTAAGCTCCTTGATCACCTTTCTAAGTATAATCATCCCCCTCTTGAAAAATCTGCCAAGGATCGAAAACCACAGAATCACAGTGATAGGCACACAAGGGACCTTAATAAATGTTAGGTTTTTACTGAAGAGCTATCACTTACTGAATATTCACTTGGTACTTTCCTATGCTTTTTCTAGTCCTCACCTGTAAGGTAAATATTTGTTATCCTCATACATAGATGAAGAAAATGAATTACAGAGAAGTTAAGAAATGTATTCAAGATCACATAACCAGCATTCAAATCCAGGTCTGCTTAATTCCACACTTTCTCTTTCCACTGACACAATTCTACATTTATGGATGCTTGAAATCATCTCTGCAACCCCAAAGATTATGTGCTATTACCCACTGCCATTTCCCCTTAACTCTCACCTTTGCCAGTCAAAGAAAGACTCACAGCTTAGGAACCAACCTAGGGCATTTGAAAGGAAGGTCCCTTCCTTGCTCTTTTATTACTTTAAAACAGTCCTTATATTCTTTTTAATGTAATATTCCTTTTGCTCAGCCTAGGTCACCGTTGTAATTCTTGAGAAAGATCTAATATTCTACTTTAGAAAAATACACACATACTTCTACATTGAGAATCTATGGGAAACCCCCATAGACTGTTGATTCTGTGGTTCTTTTGTTTGTTTTAATTATGAGGCACACTGCTTTGGGCTGTCTTTTTAAATATAAATGTGCTTCAGTGATTGAACATACTACAAAACTTTTCACAGAATTATTTAATCTGAAACGTCTGTAAGAGAATTTTCTTTTTAGTAACTTGAGCTTGTTCTTGAATGATCAGGTGTTTTTCTCCTAGATTTTGTGTTATAACTTAGTCTTTCTAGATCAGTCATTACACTTTCGAGTTATTTGGGGTTCTCATTCCCTATTAATTAAAATCCAAATTCCCTGGCATTCAAGGCTTCCAAGACATGGCTTTACAAGCTTTATTTCTCCTTTAATTCAGAGTTTTTGATTTGTCTATCACTGATATCCTAAAATTAAGAAGTCACATTCTGTTTTATAATGTTACTAACAATTTAAAAAGAAGATTACTCTTAAAGTAAGTTTCTGTAAACCTATTTCAGTTTTTTGAGATAATCCATACATAGATAAGAAAATGATTAATTTTTAAACACATCTTAACGAGGAAAAGGTCTTAAAGTGTTCAAAAATAATGTATGATGACAATTAGTTTTATTATACTTGGTTTGGAAAATCATCTTTACAAAATAAATAGCTAGCACTCTGATTATAAATATTTAGTGAAAATAGCAATAGTTTATTTAGAGAGAATGTGCTAACCTTAGATTGTACAAAGATGCCTATGTGACCTCCACAGGCAAAGTTAGTGGTCAACAGGGAGGGCTATTCAGCTCATTCAGGCAAAATGGTGAAAGGGAAAAGGTAAAGGTTTTTTTTTTTTTTTTTCTTTTTTAAAGGAACTTGCTGTACTCACTTACTATCTAAATTCCTGTGATTAAAAATACTTACTTGCAACTGCCACAGAACAATACAAAGCTCCTACCAAATAAATAATTTTATCAACAAAAGTGTGTGTGTGGGGATGTTCCTGTTTGTATGAATCTCTGTACAGTACAGGATCATTTTATTAAAAATATTACAATAAAATATATAATTTTAGGAACTGGTCAATACCCATGCATTTTCAAACTGTAGTACTTGGCAAACTAAAAGTATATAGGTAATAAGAAAATTTTGAAAGTACATTGTAATTTGTATTAATAGTATAGGATTTATAATAAAATATGCAGACCATTCATCTTAATCATTTGAGGTTATAATGTGATTGATTTAAGTGTCCTATTTAAATTTAAGAATTTACATTTATTTCAGCAGATCTCAGATAGTTCATAGAAAAAAGCATATGTCTTCACTCCTTTTAATATTTGAATTATAATGATTTTTCAAATCAGATTTCTCAATTTGTTTATAGAGCTCTACATTTGGATAAAACAATATTAATGCTTTTGCACATAAAATGAATTCTTAATACTAACCAGTACATATATTGTAATCTCCTTTTAAGATTTAGTTGACTTTTTCATCTTCCTTTTAAGTTATAGAAGACGTTAGATAAAAATTAGGTCCCTTCAAATATACATGGCCCTAGCTCTAACCACCAATATGATAGAATATTAGAGACGTTAGAGCTTGCCAAAACTAGCACTATTGATCCTGTGACCTGGAACATTTTTTTATTACTTTTATTGTCACCTTTCTCCTCCTGAAGCTTCCTTTTTAAAGGGAGAGTATTCAGAGGAAGGTCTGCTCTTGGGATCTGGTGAGGTTGCTGGTGCCAGAGGAGCAATTATCCCCTCAATTAGATACAGATTTGGCTCTGGAAGAGAACTGAGAAGGGGGACAATGTTCATATCTTTGTACCTAGAAGAAGTGTGTCTGAAATCTTATGATGCATGTTTTAAAAGTACAAAGAAACGTGATAGGAAATTGCATGTAGATATACTGCATGTTATTTATTATAATTTTCAGATGTATATTTTCCCACATTTCAACATCTCTTGAAACTTGGAGGCATCTAACCATTTAGCAATTATAATTGGATTGGCAGTACTTTTCTTTCTTAATAGTACATAAAATAACGGTGCATCATTCAGTTATGGTGTCTTCCATTCAGTTAGATATAAATATGGGTAGATGGAAATATTCCAGGTGGGGATATAATTAAAAGCGACAACCTGACCCCTTAAGTATTTTATGAGTTTGTCTGTAGTCTAGTCTTTTGTGACTCTTTCAATAACAAATTTTCAAGTGACTATTATTCTAAGATGGTAGAGATAATGAACAAAGACCCTATCCTCACAGAGCATACAGGGAGCTGGGAAAACAGACAATTAGATGTTTAATTTTAATATGTGGTATACTGTAGAAGCAAAAGTGCTAAGGGCCTACAAATCTCTGGGGGAGGGGTTCCAATCTACTCCAGTGGGTTCTTGGAAATCACATTCATATGGGGACTTGAGGACCAATAGCAGTGTAACTGCTTATGCAAAAGCCTGGAGACTGCAGAGGAGCTGGCACAATAGAGGAGCTGAAAGAAGCTTAATAATCATGAGGATGAGAATATATTCAGCTCATTTCCATCTGTTGATACTCTACTGTACCTGCTTTGAGAGCAAATACAATTCTCCAGTCACAGACCACTCTGAATAGGCAACGTATTCTGACTTTAGCATTGTGACAACAGTTCCAAATATCTTTCATCTCAATTTCCTAACATGAATTCAGATACACTATTTTGTATTTCATACCACAGAAGAGCAGTGTAGGTAAAGAATAGCATTTTGATGCCTAGTTTTCTGAATATATTTAAAACATGAGCTCCTTTATTTTATGAAATACTTAAAGGGCATATTAAAATTCAGCAAGTTCTAATCCAGTGAGAAGTTTGTTGGGTTTAGGTGTTGGAACACAGGTAGAAGAGCATCCATCTAAGGAAGTAAGATCCACAGTTATAAGTGGTGGTCCAAGAGCTCATGCATCAAAATAGCATCATGACAGCAGGGAAGAAAAATAGGCAAACTAGTTCGGCATATATATTTTATTGCTACTGTCACTGTCTATTTATTAAACAAACAAAAGTCCTATGAATTTATCGCTGCCTTTACAGACATCATATATTGACTTAAATATTTTCACTGTCTTCCATTGTGTGTCATTGGAGGTCATTTCTTTGTTATGGGTAGGTGGCTGACTTCCATATCCAGCCATTCGCTCACTTCTTTTAGAATAGGAAATCTTGCCTGTGAAAAAAGTCACAAAAGAAGACTCCTGCTTTCAGGCTAAATAAAATGTTTCTAGGGAGGAAAGATATGTAACTCAATTAGGGATAATTCTATATTTGTATTCTTAATAACCAGAGATAGTTGTCTTATTTGAGTTACAATTAATGTAGGGAGGGACATCATCTAATTTCACTATATACCTAAAAGTCATGGAAATAACAGACTCACTTCACCATTAATTAGATTTTTATCAAAGTCTTTTAGACAATTATGCTTGGATTTAACATTTAGAGGGCTGAGCAAGAGAGAAATGGACTTACATTTAGACAGCCTGGTATATTATTTCTCAGCATGAGAGATCTGAACAGGCTTTGCAGTTTATTAATTGTGTGACTTTGGTCAAATTAGCCTCTTAGTATTTTGGTTTGTTCATCTCTAAAATATGGATAGGGCTTCCCTGGTGGCGCAGTGGTTGAGAGTCTGCCTGCCGATGCAGGGGACACGGGTTCGTGCCCCGGTCCGGGAAGATCCCACATGCCGCGGAGCGGCTGGGCCCGTGAGCCATGGCTGCTGGGCCTGCGCGTCCGGAGCCTGTGCTCCGCAACGGGAGAGGCCACAACAGTGAGAGGCCCTCATACTGCAAAAAAATAAAAAAAATAAAAATAAAATATGGATAATAGTTCCAGAATTTCCCCTTTTTTGAGATTAAAATGTAATATGTGCAAAATTCTTGGCACAGGGCCTCTTACCTAATACATTCTCAGAAAATATGTGCCTTTCAGCAATAAGTTGTGCTAGTATTTCTCTGTTATTGTTTGTCTTGACCCTTGTCCCCTGAGAGTTTGAATTCTGCCATTTGGACATGGCCAATGGGATGGCCAGGCAAGGCATTAGGGGGTAGAAGGAAAAGCAGGGGTATTCATTTCCCCTGCTTTCTCCCTGCTATGCTTCAGCTTTGGCACTAGCTGCATTCTTCTTCTTATGGCCACAGCTCCTGTCCAGTGGTCCCCCTCCCATAGCCAGAGTTCACAGTCAAGCTGACACTGTTGCCTTCTCAGGCCTAGGAACGGCAATGGCTCTTCTTCTCACGTTGCTTCAGGTACTTTCTTTCTACTATTGCTCATTCTACGTGCTCCAGCCATCTTTTGTCAGTTCCTTTATATGCTTCTGCCAGCAGTCCCTTGATTTAATTTTTTTCAGTTAAATCCTTTATATGTGCCGCTAGTTTTTTTGCTGGGACTTTGACATATATAAAATAACAATAAAGGGCTTCCCTGGTGGCACAGTGGTTAATAATTCACCTGCCAATGCAGGGGATACGGGTTCGAGCCCTGGTCCGGGAAGATCCCACATGCTGTGGAGCAACTAAGCCCATGCACCACAGCTACTAAGCCTGCGTTCTGGAGCCTGCAAGCCACAACTACTGAGCCTGTGAGCCACAACTACTGAAGCCCACACACCTAAAGCCTGTGCTCCGCAACAAGAGAAGCCACCGCGATGAGAAGCCTGTGCACTGCAGCGAAGAGTAGGCCCCGCTCGCCACAACTTGAGAAAGCCCGCACACAGCAACAAAGACCCAACACAACCAAAAATAAATAAAATAAAATAAATAAATTTTAAAGCTTAAAAAATAACAATAAAGACTTTATTTGGACTTAGAGAAGGGCATCTTTCTTGATGAATCATTTTTAAATGTTGGGAAAAGCTAATACAAGCTAATATTCTAAATATAATGGGAAGTCTACTGGGATGGTTTGTTGGGTAGGTGGTTGTTGGGATGTAAACCCAGCTTTGAAGACTGGGGAGAGTTTGTTTAGATGGCAGGGGGTGGTAAGAAAGAAGGGTGGAGTGCTCTTCTAGATGCAGAAAACAAGATTACATGTGCAGTCCTAGAATGAGCATGAGGATTAGGGGGAAATAAGGAAGTGGGACTGCCTATCAGGGGCAGTTTATGTTCAGAGGTTTTGGTAGGCAGAACAATGGTCTCTCAAATATCTCATTTCCTAATCCCTGGACCTGCAAATATATTACCTTATATGGCAAAAGGGATTTGGCAGATATGATTATATTAAGAATCTTGATATGGGGAGATTATCCTCGATTATTCAGGTGAGCCCAAAGTAATTAGGATTTTAATAGGAGGAAGGAAATAAGGTCAGAGTCAGAGAAGAAGGAGATGTGATGATGAAGCAGAGTCACAGGAAAAGATTTGAAGATGCTGCTTTGCTGGCTTTGAAGATGAAAGGTGGAGCTGCAAGCCAAGGAATGCAGGTTGCCTCTAGAATCTGGAAAAGGCATGGAAATGGATTCTCCCCGAGAGCCTCCAGAAGAGATGCAGCCCTGCTTGCATCTTGATTTTAGCCTAGTGAGGCTTCTGACCCACATAACTGTAAGATAGTAAATTTGTATTGTTTTAAGCCAGTAAATCTGTGGCAATTTGTTACAACAGTAATAGGAAACTGATAGAGGCATAGTAGGAGACAGATGGTGCTGGATTAGGGCAGACCCTGAAAGGTCAGTTGAGAATTTTCAATTTTATCTGAAAGATAACAACCACCAAAGATTTTTGACTAAAGACTAAGGTATAATGAAAATTATGTATTAAGAAGATGAATTAGAGGTTAAGTTCAGAATGAAGACAAGATGATGAGTTCTGCAGTACTGTGCAAGGGTGGGTATGGTGATAAGACCCCAGATTAGTTGTGGACTCTATGAATTGATGAGAAGTTTGTTAGGAAGCTGACAACATGATGACTGACAGGGTAACCAACAAAGGAAAGGAAGAAGTCAAATTTCAGATCCTTATTGTGTTGTGAAATGGGCATAAATATAGCACATATAAGGAACCTGTTGATTCTGAGATAATAACTTTAAACTCTACATTTCAATATGATTGAATAAATATGTGTATAGATATAGATATAATACATATATATATACACACAAAAGAGAATTAAATGTAATTTAGAAACGTGTATGCATTATTTTCCTTTAAGTTCCTTCTTGGATTTAGCAAGGTTTATTACCCCCCAACAATTGCAGAAAACCCACAGTATACAACTTGTGGCTGTTTTAGGCATGGGGAAATAAAGTAGTTGAATTTAAAATATATATATATATATGTATAAGAAATTATAATTTGTTTCTGTTTTTTCAAGTTTCATTGTCTTTTTAGAGGATATGCAGACCTCGTTTGATCGTTTCTTCATTAGTGACTACTTATTTAGTAAAATGAAAAAGGTACGACTTGAGTAGTCAGTAAACCATTCATATTTTGCACAACAACAAGAAAAAAATGCAAACAACCTCCAAAAAATTTGAGCTGGAGAGGAGTCATAGGTCAAACACATGTAAAGGGTAGTGACAGTGGCTGATAAGGTCAACCATTCACTGGCTGTAAAGTGGTTCAGAAGTTGCCACTGTTTGGATTATTGGCCCATTTCACACAAAGCTTCACCCTATCTGCCTTCTCTTTCTTGCACCCTTGCAACTTTTCCCTCTCAGTCAGTAACTGGTAAAAAAGATCTGACCACGGGTTAATCATTTGGAAAATCTTAGAAAATGCTACGATTCAACCTTTTTTCTAAATTGAACGTAATTTTGCATCTCTACTGTGTTTGTCTCTCTTGAAAGATATCTATTTATGCACAAGTAACAATACGATATTTTGCATTTAAAAATTTAGTCGGCTGTGTGGTATTTACAAAGTAAATGTTCACTATTCCTTCCTCAATTTCAATAGGTTCCTTCTCCTGGGTCTTAACACAGAAACATCATTTCGAGACAAGAGGCAACTTTACCTCGCATTCTTCCCTTTCCTCATTTGTAGCAGAAAATATCTTGAGTATGTGACAGCAAGAAAATGAATAATACCCACTCTTGAGTAACCTGAGGGTAGGAACTTTGCATATTATAAATCAGGTGCCCGATAGTTACCTCCCTCAAAAAAAAAAAAAAAAAAAAAAAAAAAAAGGAAGG
>NW_020172731.1:6019116-6037340 GCF_003031525.2 Neophocaena asiaeorientalis asiaeorientalis | reverse complement strand
GACCCCAATTTTTTTCCCCCCAACAAAAAAAAAAAAAAAAAAAAAAAAAAAGAAAAGGAAGGTAGAAGCTATCAGCAAAGTCCTAAAATACCACGTATATTGTCAAAACAACTTTAATTTGAAAAGTCAGTTCCACCTTGTAAAGTTTTCAGCACCGCTCCCGCCTAACATTGGGGTGGAAGGTTTTGAAACGACATCAAACGTAATTCATAACAAAACCCAAACGCAGAAACTGCTTTCTGTACTCCAACCTGCCCAGAGTACCTGGAGCGCCGGAAAGTGGATCCGCGCTCCGTTCTCCCCTCCGGGCCGAAGCTCTGCATGCCTCCCTCCCCACTTTAAGCCCCTAGTCTCGAGTCTCGAGCACAGGAGATGCTCAGAGAAAAGCAGGGTCACTCACCGGTGAGGAGCCAGCAGCAGGCGACAGCGACCCCTGGGCTGGCGCGGCGCCGGGGGTCCATAGTTGGAGCGGCTGCAGCGCCCAGGGGACGCGCTGGATCGGAGGGAAGGACTCGGCGAAACCACGCGCTGGAGCCGCGTCGCTCTGGGCCACTCCGCCCGCCGCCGTGGGTCTCAGTCGCTGGCCCCGTTGGCCCCGGCGCCTGGGAGCAGCACAGCGATTTCCTGTGTTTTCGACCAGCCCCTCTAAGTTCGATTCATGCTTCTCGCATCCCAGAGGGATTGCCACATCTCCCCGCCGTTCGCACTCTCGGGCTCTGAAATCCCACTGGCAGCCTCCCAGGCTCTGTCCGAGACATGGACAAATAAAGCCAGCTTCGCGGGTCCTTGTTTAGGCTAAAGTCCACGAGCTGCGAAGCAAACCTTAAAGGGACATCTGCCTTTCATTGAGAGGGTGATTCCGCTCCCCGCGCCAACTCCCTAAGGTAGTAGGAACGCAGCCGAGGGCCGGACCTTCGGAGGGTGTCTCCAGCCCAGTGGCTCCGCCTTCGCACCCCTCACTTCTCCCGGGGTCTGGGCAAGGAGGGCACTTTCAAAGTGCCGTGCTCCTAGGCCCTTAAAGGGAGGCTGCTTTCCTGGGGTCCGATTGCGCAGAAGGGATCGGTCCGTTTATGCAAGTGAGCAGATCTGGTAACCCCCGTGCCTCTCCTGTGGACACTTGAACTTCGCTGTCCAGCCTTCTCACACTAATAGTGGGTGGGGGCGTCCACCCCGACACGCCCCGCTGAGGGCTTGGCTTTCACTTATGGAGGGTTTCCTTCCTTTATGGCGATTCGTGGTCACAGGGAGGCTTTTCTTTGGGAAGACTGTGATAAGCTGGGGGAAAGGAGAACCAAGACTGGGGGAAAACAAGAAAGAAAGAAATGCAAGAGGGAAGCGGGAGCGGAAGGAAGGGAGGAAAACAGCCTCGTTAGAAATGGAATGTGTGTGGGCAATTTTGTTTAATCTGAATTAGGATGTTTGTACACTGGAAGTTGAATCTAATAAAGAATTTAGGGCATTGTTTTATTTCTTGTTGCTACAGACTTTTATAAGTAAGAGTGCATTAAGTCGGTTGCATGTTACTCCCTCCTTCCTCGCTCCCACTACTCTGGGGAACTGAGAATTGGGAAGATAAGTTGGCCCATCAAAACGCTGGGAGACCCAGGCCACTTAGGAGTTTGCAATGCTTCCCTTGTCTTGTGAGTTGTACATCCTTTGAGTCAAGAGCCACAACTACATGTTAGCTTAACCGGATACTTGCTGTTTTTAATAAAATCAGCTGTGTTTTAGTGGTTTTGAGAATTTCAAAGAAGGGGAAGGAGTGGATGAGTGGATTTGTGTTTACAGGTGGTGGAGGGACTCAATTCTATGCAACTCGATTCGATTCAATTCAATTCAACTAATTACTAACTCAAAGTTTCTGTCTAGCAGGTCTAGGGCTAGGCAGGACAAGAGTGCCACCCAAAGGAGGACTCATTGCCTGGAACACAGTACAGGTGACACAGTACAGAGAATCCAAGGGAAGGGCAGGGAGGAAAACCACAAGGATGATTGAATAGATTGCCAAATAGAAGATTGCAGGGACTAAAAGTTGGAGAAGACAAAATTTTAAAAGTTTAATGAAGATCAGAAGTAGGGTGGGCAGAGGTGAAAGGTTGAAGGCCATCAAGTCTCAGAAAAGGACCTATCCTTTTAGAATTGTTCTTCTAATTTATGAATTTGAAGTGATTCACTACTTAGTAAGTATATTAAAAACCCTGTTTCCCCCTGTTTCTAGCTCTCATATTTTCATTTCTTAGTCCTGTCTTCAAAATTGCAGAAATAGGTCTCTAGAAAAATTGCCTTGTGTTGGGACACTGTTCAGTCCCACTTGGCTTTACTTGGGCTCCTTTGCCTGTATTCAGTGCTCTCAGTACCCCAGTTTGGCTTTCCAGTCTCTCCATTAACTCGATATCATCAATGTGCTTCCTGCTGCTCCCCTGTCTGGGAAAGCTCTGCCACAGAATGCCTTTCCTGTGTATATCTCACCTCTCTGTCTGTAGTTTCACTTATGTCTTTTGCTTCTCAGTATGACCCAAAGGGCTTTGCACAATAATCAGTAAATTCTGATTAATTGACTTACGCTTAGACGTTAAAAAATCATAATATTTTCCTAAAAATATTTCTCCAAATTGCTCAGAGTTTTCAAAAACAGATAATAGTGTATGTGTGTGTGTCTATGTGTGCATATACATATATGTACACATATATACACATGCATGTATGTATATGGAATTATAGAAAATTGCAGTATATTAAATTATAAAAAATGAAAAGAGAAATTGTAAAATTATATCTTATTGAAATAAAGTAGGATTAAAACATATTTATAATCAAGGCTGTAGTTACTGGGAACTTTACCTTTCTTTGGGAGCGTTAATAAATACTTTGAATTTAAATATTTAAAAAATCTCCTCTAAGATTTACCAACTAATGGTGATAACCAGTGCTATGGCTGAAGTTAATTTTCATATGTGTTATGAATCTTATGGCTATATTTATTGATCTTCTTCATGTCAAATCAATGCAGATGTAGAAAAGTATTGCTGGAGAAGTCAATTTAGAATAAGTGTTCATTTTCTGAATTTCAATAAATCTAAACACAAATCAGTGTCAGGAAACCTATTTTCTTAACCAGTTTTATCCTGACTAACAGAAAGACATGCCATTGAGTGAACTGAGACTTAGAGAAGATAAAAGCTGTGGTCACAAACTAGTAATTAAATAAGGTCACTTGATGGCTAATGCTAAGCTCTAGACTTTATACTGTATACTTTTCGATTTTAAGTGAGACCTAATCTGATCAGATCTCTTTTAGAGTTTGGAAATATGGGTGAAAATTAAAAGTACAGAGAGGTTAGAGGCTGAACTAATTAAGAATTTGGAAAGTAGAGTCTATGAAATGAGGCAAAAGTAATTGGGGTTACTGACCAATAATCTCAAAAAGAGAAACAGATACTTCATTCCAAAGTATTCTCCTTGGAGCTAATCTAATATAATGAGAAAGATTATGGTAGGTGCTGGAGTTAGACTGCGTGGATTCAAGTCCTGGAACCACCATGGTTCCAGGTGGTAGCTGTGTGATTTGGGAAGAATTATCTAGTGTCTCTAAGCCTCGGTTTTCTCAGAAGGAAAATGAGGATGAAAATATTGCCTTTTTCTGAAGGTTGTTGTGAAGATTAAATTAGAGAAGCCTACAAAGCATTTAGCACAATGCCTAGATTAAAGTACAGTAAATGCTTAGTAGAAATGAATCATTCTTCCCAGTAGTAGGAGAATTAGTATTAGATTGACAGTGGAAACATAGGGTGGGGCCTCTGTGTGGTGGGCTCTATAGGAAGTGATGTAATTGGACGAGCATCAGAAAGGGAACTTTAGTGATTGGCTAAAAACATTTCCATCAATTCCTATTATTGTTTCTAGAATCTTCACCTTCAGAATATTTACTTTGGATTAGGAAATTATCTTGAAGATACCCCTATAAAATGGGTATACGTTAAGATATCAGAAACTTTTATGACATTAGCAAGGATTTGCTTTTCAAATTAGCTGGCTGTCAGAAGATGATTATTCTTATTTTTTTAACAAGAGAAGAAAAAATTCATTAAGGGGTTGGGAATAAAAGAGAGTCTAGAGTTCTGCTTCTGGTGTAAGCCAGGGTTCTTTGGTAGTACAATCATGGATTCCCAAGGCCACAGCATAAATAAGGTATCCCCATCTGGGTAGGAGGGTGGTGTCACTTTTACTTAATAATAAATAATTTTTAAACTACTGTATGTTAAAATAACATTTTTATAAGAAAAATACAAAATGATGTGTTTTGAAAAGTTAAATGTGAGGTCTCAAATACATTTTAAGGTACCCTCAAAGTGTGCTTTCATTCTCCCTCTTTGACTCTGAGGATTCTAGGGTAGGTGGTATTGTCCTGAGCTGCTTCTGTTTTTACAAAGATTTCATGATGATTCAGATTTTAAAATTTACTATGTATGTATTCAGGGTAATGCACTCCAAGACAATGATACTAACTCACGGCGCTAACCCATATGGGCAGCTTAATCTAGTTCAATAATTTTTGAGTTCCTGCTATGTATCAGATTCCAGGGCTATGTTCTGCAGAGGCAAAAATGGGTAGAACAGTTGTTTTTCTACTGAAAATCTGCTGTCCATTAATTTCTTTCACTTGTAGGTAGGAACAGAAAATAAGCAGTTTTGTTCTCAATTCTAACATTCATGTGTTTCATTTTAAGCCTGTTAAATTAAGCAGTCTTGTGAAATTACCACATTAGTTGTTGCTGCTTCAACTTAAGAACCCATGATTGCTTCTTCTCTGGCCAAAATAAAGTTGTATGTATGATGACAATGATGTGGGGCTTGAACTTCATCACCAACCAATCTTTTTTGTTGTTATTGTGCAATGTTCTTGTGTGAATGTTTTTTCACTTAAAATATAAAATAGGTGTTCCTCCCGCTCTATTTCCTGGACAAGTCTGTGCCAGAAACCTGGTCCAAAGACATCTGGGCAATGGGTACTTATGAAAAAAGTCTGATTTCAGAATCCTGGTGAGGGACAGATCTTAACACTGTAGGAAACTTCTCTAAAACTTCTTGGCAGACTTCAACATAAGTGAGACAGTAAGACTACAGTGGGAGAGGGAGTGCCGGGTGGTGCCCTGGCAAGAATATTCACTTTGTGGCACTCTCTGACTCAGAATAACCAGTACTCAGGAGCAGTAACATTTTAGCTGTGTTGCTGGATCCCTTAATTTGAAATGTGAGTTAATTATATTTTAAGATATTAGGCAATTCTAGAATTATTTGAGCAACTTGATTAAATATTTTTCTTTAGCCAATTTCTAAAAAGTTAAATTAGAGATGGACTCTAAAGTCCCAGGATTATAGCAAGTAAATGATTAGTTAGTAATCAAACCAGGAAGATAGGTATTTCTTATAATAGGACTGGGTCACTAGATATGTATGTATAAAAATAAATACATCAAGAGAAAGAGTGTCTATTATTTGGCTCTGAAATAATAAGTAAATTATTTTACAAATTATGTGGCTATTTTTCTTCCGCTTTACTAGACTATAATCTATATCAAGACAGTCAATTGTCATTTTTATTGCCTGCAAACATCTGCCCTCATGTAATTCATTCATTCCAACATTTATGGAATTAGTTCTGTGCAGCAGGAAGTCTTCTGGGTCCTGCAGATTCAGAGATGTTGAAGTGTGTGGCCCTACCCTCAAGAAAATTCACAAGCTACCTAAATATATGCATAGAAAGATATTTCTAATTGCATCTGATGAACCCTAGAATAGAGGGTAAAGTCAACGGGAAGAAAAAGACAGAGTTTCAAAGAGATGGTGGCACTGGAATTTAGCCTTGCAGGAAGTGGGCAAAGGTTTCATAGATGGAAGAAGGGTCATGGGCATTCTAGACACAGGCAGCATGAAATGGATGAATAGAATGGAATAGAAGGTAGGAAAGGCAAGTGAAGTTGTGACCAGATGTGAAAGAATCTTGGAAGGATGCCAAGGAATATGGAATTCTTATAAGCATAGAATATTTTCATAGTTCTGAGTGACATATTCAAACATGTTTTTTATTCTATTTTTATTTTCTTATTTGTTTCCTGAAGTGGCTTCATTTGATCTAATTTTGAAATATATTAGAGGAGATGAAATATATTAAAGCCGTGAAGCACACTGTGAAACTTTTATCCCCTAAATTTTTATGCAGTGCCTTCCTTAAGGAAATTTATTGTTATTTATTATCGATAAATACAATTACATGCACTATTAGGATAAAGGTGGACATTTGTCTGACAAAACACGGGTAGCCTAGAAGAGTAATATTCGGTGATTCTTTTAAAGTTTGAAGAAGATGAAAATGAAGCCACTTATCATGATGCCTAAAAGAAGTTTTAAATACTCCAGTTGGACACCATATAATAGGCATTTAAATATTAGTAAAGATATACTACCAATATTGGCCATTTTAATCTTTTTGGTCCCAAAGTAGATCAATGGAATGAAGGCAGCCATGAACTCCTAATCATCCAAGTCTTTGTTCTGTGGGGTGAGGACTGCTTTTAAAGGCCCTGCCCTGAAAGAGGAGGTGTGGGGCTTTTCATGAAAGATAGCCATGACTAGTTGATCCCCCTCCAGGAAAGGAAACTGTGGGCAGCCAAGAGGATGGAACCAGAGATTTTGAGTTAAAAGCCACTAAAGTTGCCAGGGTGAAGCAAGAAGGAACCGCCAAGTGTGAGTAAGCAATGAAGACAGAAGCATTGTGGAGCAAGGTTGGAACCAGAAGGCTTAGAAAATTCAAAACTAAGGCCATAAATACCAGGATCTGCCCTGATTTTTCTTTCATTTTGGTCCAAATGTGCTACAAAGGCACAAGAGTTTGAAGTACCTACTATGGACTTACGGCTAAATGTATCTGAGCCATAAAATGTAATGGGACAAGTAATTGTAATATTAAGTGTATTAGTAAGGCTAAAAAATAAATGATAAGGTTAATTAAACAATTATATGTGTATATTGCAAGGGAGAATTCCATAATCACTGAAATGAGGAAACTATTTTTATGAGACTAAATTTCTCTCTCAAGCCCCTAATATACAGAGAAGTAATTCAGTGTTTTCTTCTCTTCTATTTTTTCCTGGGAATGACTTTTGAAAGTTTTTTAAATTTAATGCTTGCTGAGGAAAAAAAAAAGGAAGAATATATGACCAAAAGAATGAGTTTTCCTTTATATAAGATCTACAGAAAGTGTTGAACTCCTTGGATGAAAAAAGAGTTGTAAAGGATATAAGAATGCAGAGAAATTGGTGGATCCTGAGGTGGTGGAACAGGGCCTAGAATGACTACAAAGAATGTTAATCTCTTACGATCTTATAACTCATTTTTACAATAACCACCCTGCCAAAAACATACAAATACAAGTAGAATAAGATATTTTGATATAAATTCAATCTACCTAGAGTAACAATATTTAGATTTTCCTTATCATTTCCATAATACTTAGTTTTGAGATTGTTGTATTTTATAACACTAGAAGTTACGGAAAGTGAACCAGAATTTTCTACTTTGTGGTGATCAAAGTTAACTCTGCTGAGTAAAAATGGTATTTTTATTCCATGAAAATGTCTTAATGAAAAACTCGTTTTGTGTGAACTATAGTAATAGGCATGTTTATGCAATATTCAAACAAACAAGAAGGGAGAAGTATTTCTGGAATTATAGAGTAAGTATCTCAAAAATTCTGTTCCTTCATAAAGGCCATGAGAACTTTGGCAAAAATTGTCAAAATCAACTTATTCCGCATTCTGGAATTAAACAAAGGTTGCAATTTTTTTTTTTTTAATTAAGGAAAACAACTGAACCTTAAAAAAACAGCAAACTCTGTGGCATGTTAATTTTCCCTATTTCCATCCCCTTCTTCCCAGCTCTGTGGTATTCTGAAAGCAAATGGCCTCACAACTAGAGTAACTGAAAATTGGCAGTCTAGCAGCCACTGTATGTGGCAGAACAGGTTTGGACCTCCCCAAAATCCCTAACCCAAGAGAATCATTACTATTTGACCTGAATGGCAATTTCCTGAAAAGTTCCATTCTCAAGATTTGTCTTTGTTTGCCTTGATTCAGAGCTAGCTCTGTGAAAGTAAACCTATTCCAAAGGCATTTGTTAAAAAAAAAAAAAAATCATTGGCCATCGTTTCACACAACAGTGGCTTGAAGCATCAATACCAGTCAGGGCTAACAAGAGGCTGATGAAAATGCAAAAGAAAAAACTAGAGAATAAGATGTTCATAGAGAACTTTGAAAAAGGTCTACGTATTTCTGAGAATACAGGACATGTGCTTGTGCAGGTCTATTTGTATGCTCCAGAAACACCTGAGAAGACTAATCTCTCACCTCTGGCTGACCTTGAATCTGTGCAGTCAGGAAGTAAAGGCTAAGGCAGGATTGTAAACTGCCCAGTGGAGCGTTGAAGATGCACCCTAACATGCAGAGAGAGCCCTTCAGCAAAGGCTGGGAGACTTGATGTTTTAAGGTATTAAACAGAAATCTGTATTTAATCATTAAGTGACTATTAAGCTAACCAACCAGAGACTTCAGTAGCCATAAAAAACAAACACTTTACAGAATTAGTCTAGGAAAATCGCTCAGCAAATACACACAGCAGCAGTAGCAGCAACAGCAGCAGCACCAACAATAACAGACCCTAGAAAGTGAGGTAGTTTGCAGAACCGCCATATTATAATATTTTAAATGTCCAGTTTCAACCAAAAATGACACATAAACACAGGAAAAAAGCAACAATAGAAACCATCTCTTAGGAATCCTAAATGTTGGACTTCCTAGAAAAAACCTTTAAATCAGCTATAAAATGTATTATTCAAAGAATCAAACCGTGTCTAAAGAATTAAAGTATGAGAATGGTGTCTCATTAAATATAGAGGATCAATAAAGGATAGATATTATTAAGAATTAGGAATTACAAAATTGAAAAATATAATAGCTGAAATAAAACATTCACTGAAAGGGCTCAATAGCAGATTTGAACTGGCAGAAGAAAGAATCAGTGAACTTAAAGAGATTATCCAGTCTGAGGAACAGAACAATAACAACAAATATAAAATAAAGAAAAATGAATAGAGCCTCAGAGACCTGTGGGACACCATCAAGTGTGCCGACATACTCATGATGGAAGTCCCAGAAGGAGGAGAGCAAGAAGAGAGTCCAGAGAGCATATCTGAAGAAATAATGCCTGAAAACTTTCAATATTTGGTGAAAAATATTCATATTCATATTCAAAAAGCTTGATGAGTCAAACTAGGAAAAAATCCAGAGATCTACACCTTGATTCATCGTAGTCAAACTGTTCAATGCCAAAGAAAAAGAGAGAATAAAGAAAGCAGCAAATAAAAGTACAGTAAGTCCCCTACATACGAACGAGATCCATTCTGAGAGTGTGTTCATAAGTCCAACAAAGTTAGCCAAGGTACCCAGCTAACACAATTGGCTACATAGTACTGTACTGTAATAGGTTTATAATACTTTTCAAACATAATATATAATAAACACACAAAATAAAGAAAACACTTTTAATCTTACAGTCCAGTACCTTGAAAAGTACAGTAGTACAGCACAACAGCTGGCATCCAGGGGCTGGCATCGAGTGAACAGGCAAGAAGAGTTACTGACTGGAGGAGGGAGAGGAGGCGGGAGATGGTAGAGCTGAAGGATCATTAGCAATAGGAGACGGAGGGCAAGCTGCCATTTCACTCACGCCTGACATTAACGGCCCAGATTCTGATTTCTTGCTGGAATCAATTCTATCTACCCTCTTGAAAAAACAATCCAGTGATACCTGGGTAGTAGCTCCTTTTTTCTTGTCATAGATGACACGGTAACATTGGATTACATTCTGAATGGCTGCTGCAACCTTCGTGTACTGTTCTACGTTCAGGTCCTGTTTGTCAAAAACTAACAGTGTCTCCTCAAATAAAGAAAATCCCCCTGCCATTTCCTGTGTTGTGAATCTCTTTGGTTCTTCAGTTACTTCTTCCTCTTTTCTCTCTTTGTCCTTTCTCTGGGCTTCCAATTCCATCAGGTCTTCATTAATAAGCTCCTTGTGTTGTGCAGCAAGGAGTTCAATGAAGTCATCCTCTTGCAGATCTAGCTCCAACTTCTCACTGAGGGTCACTAAGTGGCTGAAGACCTCTTTGGACTCCTCATCCACCTTCTCAAATCCACAAAAATCATGAACAAACTTCAGGCAGATGTTCTTCCAAACCCCATCAATGGTGACGGCCGTAACCTCACGCCAAGCAAAGTCAATGTTTTTTATGTCCTTGTAGGTGTAATAGTCCTTTCAAAATTGTCACAAGGTTCCTGATTCATCACTCGCCTTTACTGCCTGACGAAAAGTGTGACGTAAATAACTTTTCTTAAAAGTCCCTATAATTCCCTGGTATATAGGTTGGATGAGCGACATAATATTCAGTGGCAGAGGCACTGCTTTGACGTTGGGATGAAAGTCGTCCATGAAAGGGGGGTGGCCCAGAGCATTGTCGAGCAGCAGAAGAATGTTGAATGGGACGTCCTTTTCCAAGCAATATTTCTCTATCTCCTGGATAAAGTGGTGGAAAAACCAGTCCTGGAAAATGGTCCATGTAACCCAGGCTTTGGGGTTAATCTTCCACACAACAGCAAGAGAGCCCCTGGCTGTGTTTTTAAGGGCTCTTGGGTTCTCTGAATGATAAACTATGAGAGGCTTAGCTTCATATCACCGGAAGCATTGCCACCAAACAACAGAGTTAGCCTATCATTTGTTGCTTTATAGCCTGGCATCAACTTTTCCTCCTTACTGATGTAACTTCAGTCTGGCATCCTCTTCTAGTACAGTCCTGTCTCATCCACATTAAAAACCTGCTCGGGTAAATACACTCCTTCATCAATAATTTCTCAAAGTGTCTCAGGAAATTCCCAGGCCAATACTGTATCAGCACTCGCTGCCTCACCACTTACTTTTTCATTGTGAAGGTTCAAGGTTCTGGCCTTGAACCGGTGAAACCAGCCATGGCTGGCATTAAAAGATGAGTCCTCTGATTCTTTGCTGTGTTTCTTCTTCACAGCTTCATAAAGGCTTTTAGCTTTCTCTTGAATCAGCATTAAGCTGAGCGGGACTCAACGCTGATGCTGATCCTGCATCCACACACTGAGAAGTTTCTCCATCTCCTCCATCACTTTTCCACGCTTCTTTGATGTTATTGTCAACATCACCGGCATAGCAGGCTTCACATGTTCCATGATCTTGTCCTTGTTCTTTAGAATCGTGCCAGTGGTTGCACAATTCATGTTATAAGGATAAGCGATGTCTACCATCTTTTTGCCTCGCTCCACTCTCAATTATTTTCACTTTTGTTTCCATCATTATTGCTTGGTGCTTCTTAAGTAGTACCAGCTACATGACCACTGCTTTTATGCTTGCTTCTGGACATCCTGGGCTTGAAATAAAGATACTGTACTACTGTACTCTATACAGTACTGTACAGTAAAGTACACAACCACTTGTAGAGGATGCACTCACGTGACAATGTACGCCAGACACCTGAACTAACTTACGTGATTGGACATGCAAATGCACGTTTACATCTTTGTAAGTTCACAACTTGAAGGTTCGTATGTAGGGGACTTACTGTATTCATCATATACAAGGGATTCTTAATAATATTACTTACTTCTTTTCAGAAATCATGAAGGCCAGAATAGAGTAGGATGAGATTTTCAAATTTCTGAAAGAAAAAGGCTATTAACCATGTCCAGCAAAACTATCCTTCAAAAAAGATAGAGAAATTTAGATATTCCCTAATACAGAAATACTGAGATGAGTTATTGCTAGCAGACCTTCCCTACAAGAAATACTAAAGGAGTCCTTCATTTTACATGAAGACACTAGACAGTAACTCTCACCTGAAGAAATAAAGAACACCAGTAAAGGTAATTACATTTGTAACTGTGAAAGAGAATACAAATGCATTTTGTTTCTTTTCTTTTATCATATTTAAAAGTAGCTTTGTAGAATAATAATTGTAAAAACTGTGTTGATGAGCTTACAATTAATAAGATGTAATTTGTATAACAATTGTAGTACAAAAGCAGAGAGGGAATGGGTCTATATTGGAGCAAAGTTTTTGTATACTATTGAAATTAATCCCAACTAGATTGTTTTAAGATGTTGATTATAATCCCCGGATAACGTGAAGAAAATAACTAAAAAATATGTAAGAGAAATAACAAGGGAATTACCATGGTATATTATAAAAATATCTATTTAACGAAACAGGAGACAGTCATGAGGGAGTGAAGGAAGTTTCCTTACACCATACACAAAAATTAACTTGAAATGTGTCAGAAACCTAAATGTAAGAGCTAAAGCTATAAAACACTTCTTAGAAATATAGTAGCAAATCTTCATGACCTTGAATTAGGCAAAGGTTTCTTAGATACAACACCAATAGCATAAGTAATAAAAGAAAAAATAGATAAGTTGGACTTTATTAAAACATAAAACTTTAGTGCTTCAAATGACACCATCAAGAATGTAAAAAGGCAACCTACATGATGGGAGAAAATATTTGAAAATCATAAATCTGATAAGAGTCTAGTACCCAGAATACGTAAAGAATTCTTACAATTCAACAATTAAAAAACCCCACAAATAACCCAATTTAAAAATGGACAAAGGCTATAAATACACATTTGTATAAAGAAGAGATAAACATAACCAATAAGCACATGAAAAGATGCTAAGCATCATTACTTATTGGGAAATTCAAATCAAAACCACAGTGAGATAGTACTTCACACCCACTAGGATGGCTATGACAATAACAAGTGTTGGCAAGAATGTGGAAAAATTAACTCTCTCAATAGATTGAAAAATGGTGCAGCCAGTTTAAGAATACCCAAGAGAATTGAAAAGATATATCCACACAAAAACTTATACACAAATGTTTATAGTAGCATTATTCAGAATAACCAAACAGTGGTAACAACCCAAATGTCCATGTGTTGATTAATGGATAAATAAAATGTGGATAAATATTATGATATTGCTGAGCCATAAAAAGGAATAAAGTACTAATATATGCTTCAACGTGGGTGAACCTTGAAAACATGCTAAGTGAAAGAAGCCAGACACAAAATGCCACATATTGTGTGATTCCATTTATACGAAATGTCCAGAATAGACAAATCCGTAAAGAAGGAAAGTGGTTTCCAGGAGCTGGAGGGAGAAAGGAATCAGGAATGACTGCTAATAAGTAAGGGAATTCTTTTTTTAGGTTGACAAAAATGTTCTAAAATTAGATAGTGGGGATGGTTGCACAACTCTGAATATACTAGAAACCACTGGAATTGTATGCTTTAAAAGGGTTAATTTCATGTTATCTCAATAAAGCTCTTAAAAAATAATACCCTGCTAATAAACCACAGTGAGTGAGGAGATACCCAGAGGCCTAGTCTGCGTGCACAGTAGTAGGATTAATGAAAAATGGATTCTTTTTACCTTTTGATAAAACTGATTAGGCCAGGTATCTACACTGGCATATCAGGAATAATCAGTGATTCACAGTTGCTGCCTGTTATGCTTTTTGGTAATGTGTAGAGATTTTACAGCAGAAAAGCTTGATTGTAAATTGTAGTCCAAAATATTCTGTAGCAATTTGGCTACTGTACATATAGATGCAAGAACAAGTGAAAAATATTATGTTCCTTTCCAGTACTCAACCTGATGCATGTAAGAGTTTTAGAGAACAACGTGAAGTACTATATTGGCAATGATTACAAAACAGAAAAAACAAACCACCAGACTTCTTCAAAATAAATACTGTTTGTTTAAATGATAATGATTGGTTTCCTATTTGGTTGAGGCACTGATTCAACAGTGTCTACTCATTAGAACAAAGTGGTAGGCAATATAAAATTCACCCAGAATGTTTCTGTTGATCACAAAATTTTAAGGTACTTGCATGAAGTAGAAAACTAAAGGTATAGAGCATATTCATTGAGAAAAGGCTCTAGATATCAACATGAAACCATGGGCAAAGCGGGCATTACAGGGAAATGCTGTCCACTTGCTCTCAGCCCTGTCATTGAATCTGTGCTTATAACTATCTTAATGACGTCAGATGTCCTAAAATTGAAAACAGGAAGAAATACTGGAAATAATAAGCAACTGTAGTTTGTAATTAACTCCAGTTGCTTATTTTAATAATTTTTTCAACCCTTATTTTTAAAGCAATTAAATGATACTCAAAGTTGACAAAATAAAAGAGAGACTCAAAATTACTATATCTAGGGGAATCTCAAGATTTTCTTACAATAAAAAAAAAAGGAAGATGACTGTTCTCCAGTCAAAAACTAATAATGAGTAAATTAAGTGAGAATGATTGTGTCCTAACATATAAAACACATGTATAACCATAAGCATGTGTGCAATCACACATGCACCCACATGCAAACACACACATCCTAGCACATCATCCAAATATGACACTGGTCTCTGCAGAAACACAGGCTGAGGTTAAGAATGCTTACCTACTTAGTTATATATGTGGCTCTTTGCAATATTTTATACTTTTGCTCCTTTATTGCCTTTACATTTCAGCTTCACAGACTTCTAAGTGATAACTGTCTTTCATCATTGTTTGCAAAGATTTAATTTCTTTTGAAATTTAAGAGGAGTTATGACACTTCATAAACATTCACAGAAGGAAATCTTAATAATTATTGTTTGTATGGTTTTATAATTATTGAGAATTGTCCATTTATTATTATATTTTTTCCCATTTAGTCTTTTACTTGAATTTCACAATTTTCCCATTAGGAAGGCTGACTAGATACCTCTAATTTACTTTAGTTTTCAGAAATTTGGAGCCACACAATAAATGGACGTGCCAAGACTGAAAACAAACTCCATTTTGTTTTGTTTTGTTTTAATTCTGTGTACTCACAGTCTGGGAACATTTTAAAGAGAACTTTTAAAGAAAATTTACTTTAAGTTGGTATTTTAATTTTTGTCTGTTTGTAGTAAATACACACAAAATTTAGAGTAAATCTCTAGGACACATCTGTTTCCTGTTCATTGTGCACATCAGATTATAAGCTTTTGGAATGAAAAGTGGCATTTGAAAACCTCAAGAAATGACAATAGCAGCAGTGATGAGATTTTTCAGTTCTCACTGGTAATGTGGGAACTGATTATTTTTCTTGAAAGCTTTTATAAAATAAAGCAAACCTTAGAATATATTCAGATAGGAAATAAACCTTGACATTATATGGTTTCCAATAGCAATAAATAAGAGTTTCAACAAAGAACTCAGTGATTTTTAAAAATATTAACATTTCTTAAATACTTGCCCAGGTTGTTTTTTAAATTTTATGATGCTGTGAAAAATTGATGCCTGTATGTGTGCAATACATATTATTCTACCTTTTGGGTAACACAGGTGGTTGAAGCACCAGAACACATGTTCTACCTAAATAGATGCACAGCTTTTAAATAATCTTATATTTGGGGCAGGTTACAAACTGTTGACTTGGAAGAAAATTTATTGAGGTTTGCCCTTTGATATTAATTTGCTACATTAAGTAATTTAGTTTAGATCTTAATCTAAATGAAAGATTTGAGAATTAGAATTCCTTTGATGAGAAAACGTCTACCTTATTTGAAGTGGAATCTGCTTATTATTTAAACACACATCAAACATCAAGAACTAAAAGAAAAGTGTACTAAGACAAAGAGGAAATTGCCTCTATCTCCTTTTCTATCCCTTCCTTCCCTGTCTCACCTCCTTCAAGGGAATTTCTCTGGTTATTTCTGTAGAAATCAAAGATCCCTCACTCACGAGGAATGAGATCTTTCTGGTCACACACATAAACATACGTGTGTGTGTGTATGTATGTATGTTTGTATGTACATATGAATGTATTTATCTCTGTCAGCCATCACCCAGCAGATAATAGAAGCTACAACTAGGTAGGAGTTCAAACAGAAATCAATAAAGGGGCAGTTTGCAGAGATGTGTGGTTAGGGCTGAGGAAACCAGCAAGGCATGTCTGATCACAAATTATTCCCACCCCTAGGCCTCCAGGTACAAATGAAGGAGATGGCATTACCAGTGAGAGCTGGAGTCTTGGGAAGGGGTGGGTGTCCAATAGAAGGAGGCAGCCAGTGGGGTGGGATGGAGATGGAGATGGAGATAGAACCTAGGGTGAGAAGGAACCAGGGAGGGCACCAGGAAACATCTGCCTTCTCCCTTCTTCTGCTCTGAGTATCCTGCCAAAGGCTCCTGTTGGCCTAACTCTCAGAGGGCAAGGGGACCTGGATGATGCCATCTATAGGGGTTAGGCTCCCTGGAACACAGAGCAGAGTGGAAAAGGGCAGAAAATATATCTGGGGAACAGGGGGAGCAAATGGAAAATAACCAACCTCCATCTCCAGTGCTTCATTTTCTTAGTCTGGCTTACTAACTTGCCAGGTGAATTGACCTTTCACTGCTTTGACTGTATACTTACATAAGTGAGCATTCCTTCCCAAAAGGTGAGGATGCTGTGTTACCAGTGGGACCACCTGACTTAAGCAGACAAGACCTCTCTCTGTCCCTGCTCTCAACCCCTAGACTCCACATTATTGGTGATGGTGTTTGGGGGTTGTGAGTGTTTTCTAACAAGTCCGTCTGATTTTAGGCTTTCCATATCCTGAATTAATTATGAGGATGAATCACAGTTGGGCCATAATCTTGGAGGAGAATCCTGGGGGTTCTTGTACAGAGCTTGTTATTGCTGTGCTCTGGGAGGCTACAGCCCTCTCAGCTGACTTCAGTTAGATCAGGACTTTGATCATCATATTGACCCAAACCTTGAGGCTGATAGTAGCTTCTCAGAGGTGCCCAGGGACTCTGGTTGTGCTCAAAGGGCTGACAGGCATATTCCAGGCAGACAGATAATTTACCAGCCTAGAAGGGCCCTTGTCCTTCTGAAACTTTATGTGTCTATAAAGAGAAAATATTTTGAACCCAAATTTAATATTCAACCTTAATTAACACTGGAGGTTCAGACCATATACATGCCTCAGTATGGTGAAAAAATATCTTTGAATTAAGTGTCCTATGTTACATTTGCGTGCCGCTCTGGTTCTTATTTTAGGAAAGAAAACTTGCCAAAAGGCACTGAAGTTGCCCTTAAAATGCATCTGTTTGGTATCATATAAACATGGACTAATATGAAAATAATTAAATATTATTGAACATTATTAATGAATCTTATTTTCTCATGTTTTGAAGATTGCTTAAATTCACCTCTCTAGGATGTCAGGGAGAAAACTGTAGCCAATGCATGGGAATTAACTGCTACATTCTACTGAATGACACCATTAATTCAATGAGATCCAGTTCTTCTAGGAATTAAAGACTTACAAAATATGGAGAAAATTACGACCAGCACTATGATTGCTATTACTGCAGAATGCCCTTCCATAGTTTTCCTCTTATGTCAAAAAATACAGCGTTAAAGTTGAAGAAAATACAATAAGAGAATATTTAAAAAGAAAATTTGAAACTTACAAATAGAGGAAATAAGGATATTAGATTATTCTGCTGTTTAATGAGCTGCCCTTGAGATTTTGGTGTACTTGATGGCTCAGTGTACCCCAAATTATCTTGTCTGTCAAGATTTATATAGGGGAGGATCACAAAATATCTGAAACCCTCTTGTCTTTAAATTCAAATTGTTTTGGTTCATTTATCAACAGATACTAATGGGGCCCTCTTTTAAGTGCTGGAGTAGGAATAGGGACACGGACATATAGAGTAAGGGGAGGGGCATGTTAAGGGGAGGTCTGGTTGTTTAGCAGACAAATCAAGGAAGTAGATGGAGATCAGTGCTGCCTAAATGTTCCACAACCTGCTGTGAGAACACAAGTAAGGAACAATGAGTATGTTTTCTAAGTATCTGAACAAGAGGGGTTATGAAATGTTCACATTCAGGAGTAGGAATCTGGAGCTTTTATTTCAATTGTGAAAAATCTAGAGGGCAAGGAGAAGACAAATTAGTGCTTTCATTTCATTCGGATGAAGTTGATAAACAGCTGAACTACCAGGGGAGGAACACAGAACAGGTCAGAGGGTCAGAGGGTCACAGAGCAGCTGAGAGCAGAAGGACTTCTTT
>NW_020172731.1:5966281-6018820 GCF_003031525.2 Neophocaena asiaeorientalis asiaeorientalis | reverse complement strand
CTCAGTAGGATCTGCCACTTCTGTTAAAAAGATATTTGTTATTCAAGAACCTACAAGAAGTCTTCAGAGCTTAAACAGCAGAGAGTATATGGGAAGCTTGTGCTTTACTTTCTGATTCAGTGGTTTAGTAAACACCCAACGGAATGCCTACTATATGCCGAGTATTATAAGCCGCTATAAAAATATTTATCATTTAGTATCAATTTTTTTCTCTAGTTCAGAACCTTTACTTGAATAAGAGTCTTTCATTCTGGTGTGTGTGTGTGTGTGTGTGTGTGTGTGTGTGTGTGTGTCTAGGTATTTTGTTATATACAAAAGGAAAGAATTATCAATGTGTTTTATAAAGATAACTTCCCTAGAAAAGAGCCATGACCTGCTGAAAAAGTTTCGGACAGCCAACACAAAAAATCAGCCTTGTAAACAAGGACTTCTGGAAGTTTGATATACAAGGTTCTCCACCCATTTTCCTGTCACACAGGATGTAATGGCTTTTGTTGCAATGCAGTGTGACACTAAATAACTGGCAGTCACTGAATGCATTGCTCATTATTTGGATTACTCTATAGAGATGCATTTACAGGAAATCAAATGACCTTAACTAGATAGAATGTCTTGATGTCAAATAAAAAACAAGTTAAGGTTTTGTTATGGAACTATTCAAACATAGAGCTTAATATTTCATACATGCCAAGGATAGTTTTATGCTTAAAAATCTGCATTCATAATTTAGGTGCATATTTAATCACTTTCTGTGATTTGGAATTAAGACCATGATCCTGCCTCACTTAATCATTACCTCCTAATATAATTTTTGCTAGAATGAGCTGCCATTTAACAGAGGAACTTCTTTAGGATGTTGATGACAGTGGGAGTGCAATAATAGATTTTAACCTAATAGCTTCCTCAAGTCACATTGTATTGTTATTTTATTGAATTTCATTTTCAGAACCAAGATTTTATATGCTGTTCATGATTTTATCTAGTGTATTCTATGTTGCAATGGAGTTTTGCTTTTTGGATCATAAGTTAATACGAGTGATTAATCATACCTATTTTCTTGTCCTTGACTGAGTCCATAATTGTGGGGCAAGACTGGGTACAGATTTAAGATTATTTATCTTTATGTGCTGTATTCATTGAGGACTATTCTGCAAGTTAAGTCACTGCTGCTCTCAGGTAGGAGGGTTTGTACATATATTCATTCATTCATTCAGTCTTCAGAACTCACTGAGCACCTACTAGATCCCAGGCCATTCTCAAGTAGAAGATAGGGTAGACATGGTCCATGCCCTCATGAAGCATATCATTTGTTGGGAGGAGATAAACAATAAACAGTAAATGAATAAATGAGGAAATATGTCACATAGGAATAAATATTACACAGATAATTATAATAGAGTGGCTGGTGACTACTTTCATTTGGGTAGTCAGAAAAGACCTGTCTGAGGAAATGAAATTTGATGTGTCTTTTGAAGGACAAGAAGCCAGCCTTGTGAAGTTCACACAGTGTAAACCTAAGTTTATATGAAAAGACAAAAGTAAACTTTAACTTAAATGTGTATATCTTTGGCTAAGAAGACTGATGATAGATATGGAACAAAAGTGACATTGGAAAAATAAATCCAGGAGTTAAGTTGCATTGCAGGTGAGTTATTGCAGAGGTGAATGTAAAGTAAGAGTGAACCATGGCATGAATACATTGAAGTTGTAGGAAGAAGAACATGAGACAAACAAGAAAATTAAACAGCAATTCCCTTTTATTTCTCATCTCTCTACTCACTGGGTACGTGGATGCAAAGGATTAACAAGAGGATTATTTGGCCAAGTAGCAAGGGCTATTTGTAGGCATAGGAGGGAACAGCTAAAAAATTCAAGTCACTTTCATCCACAGTTAGTAGCATCATTTTATTCAGAATTTGGCACTATATTCTACATTATAGAAAGTAACTTTAAAAGATCATAATAGGTACATGTATCTAAGAGTTAAATATTCTTTAAACCACAAGAATGGGTAACAATCTAGTTGTATACATCCTGAGTCTTTTCCTTTACAACTGATATTTTTGGGAGAATGTTAGTGTACTGGTATGAAAATACCAGTTTCTCTTCCAAATTGTGTCTTCTTTATCCTTTGGATAAATCTCAGTGTGGATCCCCAAGGCTTGTCAGGATATACTTTCCATCTCAGAGTTGTGTCTAAGTGGCTCTTTAAAATTGGAGAAAATAAAATCACATAAACAAATTTGGTCATTAAACGGAATGCCTAAGACTCAAGTAAGAAAATCTATGAGCCAACTGGTTTCTAATTTCTTGTTTGTGGTACATAAACTGAAGTTACAGAAAAATAAGCCAAGTGAAGTTGAGTTTAGCAGCTCCAGACAGAATCCAGAACAATAATGTGAAGTGTCCAGAAAAAAACCATCTGGCCTTCAGAAGTGGAGTGCATTCATTAATACTTTGAGAACTTGTGGGTTCAATTTAAAATGTCTGTTTATGAGGATTACCTTTAATCTAGCCTACTTCAGAAGAAAGGGGGAAGGGAAAGACATTTTATTATCTTAGACATAAAAAAATAAATCTTGTAATAATCCATTTTAGAGCTCTGTGCTACATCTAGAGTGATGGATAGTAAAGCATCTTTGTGTGCTTTTGTTGAATAAATCATGTTTTGTTGTTTAAATCACCAATTATTTGCTCAGGAAATGTTTACTTTAATAATCCTTATTGTTCCCCTCATGAAAAAGAAATCTATACAAATACAAATTAGACAATAAATAAAAATAAAGTAATACATAGTCTTGCTATCAAGTGACAACTTGTTACTAACATTTAGAGGCTTTAAAACTTTTTTGATACATATATGAATACATAGATATTTATTGAAATATCATCATACTGTGCATGCTATATTCTTGTAATCTATCTTTCCATTATCTAATTTCACCATGTAATCTGTTTTTTATTATGAACACATTTTTATGCCATTGATTATACACTGACATCATCATTTTTAATTATTACATTTTATTACATAGATTTACCGTGTCCTCTTCTGTTGGTCACTTAAGTAATTTACAATTTTTGTTATTAAAAACAATATTTTAATGGACCTAATCAGGGGTAAGCAGTGCAATAAAAGCACATGTGATGGACACTTACCCAGTCCAGGTCAGTGAAAGTTTCTCAGAAGCTTAAAACCTCTAAGCCGACACATAAAAGCTGAGACCTAAGAAACCCATCTGTAAATGATGAAGGAAGATACGACCTAAGTTTAACATCCTTTTTATTCTTAATCTTTAATCATTAATTTAGTAGAACATTCTTTCAACGCTTTCTTGTTCTCACTGACCCTCAGAATTCAGAAATAAACCCTCTTACTCTTTTCTTTCTTTCGCTTCCTCTTTTTTTTCCATATTAATAACAATGTAGTTATTTGTATACGTATAATAATTGTCCTCCTTTTTTCATGATATAATTGAACAAATATTATACAACCAAATTGCTTGTATTTTCTGGAGTGCATAGTCTCATTTAATCACGTACAACAGGTCCATCATTAATGAATAAGGATTGTACTTCATATGTAGAACCAATGCCTACAAGGCCCTACCAGGAAACTGGTCAGATATCTGTTCTATGGTTTACAAGGTAAACCTTATAGGTGATAAATAAGGTCATTTCCTGGCAGCCCAGGAGCCCTGCAGATTTGGGGGATCTTGAAAACAGAAAAGTCAACCTGCATTCACTCCATCTTTGCTCATTAGAATCTTAACCATCCTTAAGGTCCATTTCCAATGTCATCTTCTCCATAGAGTCTCTAGAAGTGACCATGGATTATAGAAATTAAAAACTATGCCCCTTGAGTTGAGTCCGGTGGTTAGGAGAACCCAAGAATAGTAAAGACCAGAAGATAAAGACACTCGTGAAATGAGAATTAAACATTATTATTTAAGCTAGAGAGACAGGGGAAAAAAAAGTAGAGATCAAGTAAGGATCCAACATAGGAGATAAATTTCCACATTATAATACAGTGTGGAGAGGACCCATGTCCTATCCATGACCCAGAGAAAATACAAAGAGAGAGCTTAGAACTCCTAGATCACACAGAGCAACATACCAGCTGAGCTGATTTTAAAATAGTGTTTCCGCCAACTGTCACTTCAGTCATGAGTCAAATAGAGATTGTGGGCAAAGTTGTATTAATGTCTGTTTATTTTATGTTGCCTAGAATTCTCGGAACTGGTTTGTGTAGGTTATAGGAAATTATTTGCATATGAGGTATCACTTTTGTCTGTTGCTTCTATTTTGGATGAGGTAGGTGGGTGACGTTATATTGTGGCACATAAGAACGGCAGCCTGCAAGAAACTGTTCCACAAAAGCTTGGGAGAAATAATAGGTTGGAAAGAAATATTCTCGGGCAGATCAACTGTGGCCACCTGACTCCCAGTGCAGACTGTCCTGAAAGTTTTAGCAATATTTTAAGAATAAGATAATGAAATAAATATTTGCCAGAAAAAAAGCTGAGAGGTTTGATCAAACCTTAGAAAATTGTTTTTACTTCCTTTGGATGTAGCACTATGATGAAAAGGATCAGGAAAGCTTTCAGCAGTTTATTCATGTTCCAAAAGAATGTTAGTGTACCTAGTGTCCAAATTCATCAGACAAGTATTGCAGTGAGCTTACCAAGTTGGTTTCATTTCATGACATGACAAAGAAAATTATCAACATTATAAATTGTTTTTATACTCATGACCATACCTTACCAGTGTATGCAGAAATTACAAGCAAAATATGGACAATTTGCTTATTTTTTGTGCTGCCATCTGGATAGGAGGTGAAAGGATGTTGGAGAGAATTTGAACTACAAGTTGCTATCAAGGAATGTTTGGAGTTAAGGAGATCTGTAAGAACCAACGTGTCAGACCCCTCAGGGATCGTGGTATGGTGTTTCCTTACAGGTAATAGGAGATAGCACCACAGATTGAACTTAATCATAAGGAAAAGTCAAACTGGATAAGGATAGCTCTTCTTTCTTTAAAGAAGTGAAATATTCAGATTCAAACCAGACTTGTGAGTTGAGTAATTGGAGATTCATTTCCTTTTTCTGATCTGCCCTGAGCTTGGAAAGAGTCATAGATTGTCCATATTTACAAATATGTTGGTGTAAATGAAGGTCCGATTTCAGAGGAAATTCTCAAGTTACAAGAAATATGAAACACACTTTAAGTTTTGGCAGAAATCCTTGGAAAATAAACTTCAAGATCTTTCTAGATAATCACAAATCTGGTATACCTGCATGCCTCAATATCCAAAGAAACTAATGAAGCTGTAAGTAAACTTTTCTCAACAAGTTAACATATGAACCCAAGTATTCTGGAGATGTGTATATAAATCTTAAAACTAATGAAATATTCAGCTCTGTGACCAAACTGGGCAAACACCTAGCAGAACCTACCAAAATATATCTGAAAGTCACTATTGATGTTGTTAACCTAGATTAAAAATTAGTATGAGCCCTGAAAAAAGTTCTTTAGGCTTTCTTTGTATGCTGACACTGCATTCTCTTTACTTGATCAAAATTGATCAGTTAGTAGCAGTTGGTCAATTAAATAAATAAATAAATAAATAAATAAATAAATAAATAAATAAATAAATATATATATATATAGTAAATTGGTGAAACTATGTTTGGATTACTTTGGCATGTTTGCCCATTTATTGGGTTATATTTTACCAATGTTATCAATAAAAGAGTCATGCAGCCCACTCGTGGGAATTTCTGGCCACATGACTTAAAATAGAAAAACATATGGAATAAGGGGCCACCGATCCAGGTAGGAGCCGTTCAGCATAAGACAGTTACTGAGATGTTCCTAAGATGTAAAAAAGTAAATAAGACTCTTTTGATTATAACAACATAGTCGAATATATTCTGAAAGGGAACAATCACTTGGCCACAGAGGCAGCTTTAAGGATCACTAATCCCTTTTCTTATGGCCCACATGGTCTCATCTTACTTCTCTCTAGGCTGTCTCTTCTGTTCTCATTATTATCTGGCCAATCTCATAAAATTAAAAATTAAAATTTTACAAATATAAAAATGAAAATCTTATAAAAGCAAAAATTCAAAAGGGAGCAAGTCTGGTTGCCTTAGTGAAAACATAGGCCACTTTATGGCTCACAGGCTAATCTAAGTTGCATTGACTTTCAGTTAAGTGCCCAGGAATGTCACAAAGAATGACTACTCTTCTGCAATGGACAGCTTAGAGCTATTTCACTGAGCATGTAGTTTATGGGTGTTTGTGCGTGTTTGTGTGTGTTTGTGAGGTGATGAACAAGGAAGTTTCCGAGACAGGCATGACACACATGTCTACTATGGGGTGGCAGTCTAAGTAATAAATATTCTTCAGAAGAAAAAGCAAACAGGAAGCTAGAGGCTTTCAGTTACTATCTATGAAGTGAGTTAGTAATCATGACTGTAAGAAATCACAAACTCAAATAAGGCCATGCCATGGAGTATGAAAAAATCCATCTTCAGTTGTTTTCATAGAGATACACATCATATGCATATTAAAATAGATAGGAGTGTTCTTCATTTCCACAAAATAAATGTGGTTCTTATTGTTTTCTTAGATTCATTACCATCTCAGGTTTTTTCCCTCAAGTTTGATGGGGACATGGGGACAGAAAAATATTTTACTATAATAAAATAAAAATGCAGGTCAAATTAGATAATAAATGGAACTGACACTTGTCGGTTAAAAAGGTGGAGAGAATTGGGGTTAACAGGAAGCTCCAGGCCTTGTATAAAGCGATTAGCAGCTACATAGATCCTGATAATTGTTACCACTCAAGAATATGGGCTTCATGTAGTGATATCTTCCAGTGCTTTAAAAGAAGTCAAAAATTTAGAAAGTTTAAAAATTAGAAGTCTTCTAACTTTTATATGTTGACTTTTTCCTCTTCTCTTCCAATTCTTCAATGGAAATTCTTCCAAGAATACCTATTTGGGGACTGCAAACCGTCCAAAGGTCTCTAGTTTGTGACTATGTCTGGCAGAAGATAAGTTAAAAATTTCCCTTTCTTTTTATATTTTTGAGTAGTTTTGTAACTTTCTATCTTTTAAAAAAATTTTATTGCTTATGTAATGATTAAAAAATGGGATTGTTTGGAGGATGGAAAGGGAGTTAGTTAGATGCAAGGAAACCTCCACCCTACTTAATAGACAGATTTTTGACATAATCTGACAACACATAATAAAGTAAGTGTTGAGAACTTTTTTTTTTCTCGGCTGCGTTGGGTCTTCATTGCTGCGCTCGGGCTTTCTCTAGCTGAGGCAAGTGGGGGCTACTCTTTGTTGCAGTGCGTGGGCTTCTCATTGCGGTGGCTTCTCTTGTTGCGGAGCACGGGCTCTAGGCACGTGGGCTTCAGTAGTTGCAGCACACAGGCTCAGCAGTTGCAGCCCGCAGGCCCTACAATGCGTGGGCTTCAGTAATTGTGGTGCGTGAACTCTAGGGCATGTAGGCTTCAGCAGCTACAACATGTGGGCTCAGTAGTTGCGGACCGCAGGCCCTAGAGCACAGGCTCAGTAGTTGGGTGCATGGGCTTAGTTGCTCCGCAGCGTGTGGGATCTTCCCAGACCAGGGACTGAAACTGTGTCCCCTGCATTGGCAGGTGGATTCATAACCACTGCACCACCAGGGAAGTCCGAGAACTTTTAAAGAGTGGATTGAAATAAGGGAAAAAGAGGTAAACAGAAAGTATTTGTCAAGTATATATTTTTTTCACTAACTATGTGACTTTGGACAAGTCATTTCTCTTGGGTGTAAGTTGCTGAATCTGTGGAAACAAGGGGCTGAGGAAGGTCAGAAATTCTGAAACTTGTTTGACATTAGAACCTGCAGTTGGAATTCTGTTTCCAGATATACATTTTTAGTTGAGTACCATGTATATGTGATCTTTAATTTTCAGACGAACTAGGAGAAATTGTACTAGTAGAAAATATGGTTATATAGAGGCAAAATATAATCAACCATTTCCATGCATACATGATAAATCAAGTTGTTGCAATAAATATTTCTGGGTTTTTCTATCTTCATCTGTTTGCTTCTAGTTTATTGATTTTTGATGTCTGTTTGTACTTGTTAATTGTTAAGTGATTGCAGTGCCAACATCTTAAGAGAAATTTATGAAAGAAAAAGTTTAATTGAGAAAAATTTTTCTATTAACTTTCTGTTTCTGCAAATTAGAAAAAATACTGCATTATTCAGTTTTATAGTGGGAAATCTTGGCTTAGCCATTGTGGGAACATAGTTTAGGACCACTGGAGTAGGTTCCCTAAGGCCCCTTCCAGCTGTAACATTCAATGCATTTCTATTTTTCAAGTGTGGTCAAGCAAGATCCATGAACTTGTAGTTGCAGAGAAATTCTCTTAAAAAAGAAATATAGCTGTGGGTCACTTTCTGTTAATTGAAATGGAAAAAAAAACAGACATTTGGGGACAAGTAAAACAGTTTAAATGAATGAACATTTTTTTCCCAGCCATAAACTTTAAGCGTTTATCAAACTTCTGTTTAATCATATCTTCATCCAGAAAGCTTCATTAATTCATTATATTCATTTATTTCGGTGGCTCCTCTTGGTTAGGAAATCTCTATGTGCTGGGGATACAGCAATGAACAAAACAGAAGAAAATTCCCATCATAATGAAGCTATATTAATTGAGAGAAATATAAAATAAATAAAATACAAAAAATATTATGTTAGATTGTGAAAAGTTTTATGGAGAAAAATAAAGCAGGAATAGAGGGGGAAGTGTGTGTAGGGGTTGTGGGCGGTGAATTTAAGATAGGGTAATCAGACAAGACTTCACCACAAAGATGCCGTTTGAGCAAAGATGGGAAGAAGGTCTATGTTGGAATCCAAGGTAAGAGAATTATAGTAGAAGGGCCCTGAGGAAGGAGCATCCCTAGGATGTTCAGGAAACCAGTCTGTTTGGAGTAGATTGACCGAGGCTGAGATTGGTAGAAGATGGGATCAAGTCATGTAGGGACTTGCAGGTTATTTAGAGGATTTGGCTTTTATACAGAGATGGAAGCCAATGGAGGATTTTGGTTAGAGGGTGGCATTATCTAACTTATTTTAAAGAATCACTCTGTATGATTTTCTGAGATAAGACTGTAATGGAGCGTGGAAGCAAAATGAGTAGTGAGAAGGCAATTGCAATAATCCTTTATTGTGAGATGATAGTGGCTCAGACAAACATGAAGGTGATGGGAGGTGGTTAGAGTCTGGATGTATTTTAAAGATAAGCCAGTTTTTCACCATTGAGGATGATGTTGGCTGTGGGCTTGTCATATATGGCCTTTATTATGTTGAGGAAAGTTCCCTCTATGCCTACTTTCTGCAGGGTTTCTGTCATACAGAGTGAAGTAAGTCAGAAAGAGAAAGACAAATACCGTATGCTAACACATATATATGGAATTCAAGAAAAAAAAATGTCAGGAAGAACCTAGGGGTAAGACAGGAATAAAGACACAGACCTACTGGAGAACGGACTTGAGGATATGGGGAGGGGGAAGGGTGAGCTGTGACAAAGTGAGAGAGAGGCATGGACATATATACACTAACAAACGTAAGGTAGATAGCTAGTGGGAAGCAGCCGCATAGCACAGGGATATCAGCTCCCTGCTTTGTGACTGCCTGCAGGGGTGGGATAGGGAGGGTGGGAGGGAGGAAGACGCAAGAGGGAAGAGATATGGGAACATATGTATATGTATAACTGATTCACTTTGTTATAAAGCAGAAACTAACACACCATTGTAAAGCAATTATACCCCAATAAAGATGTTAAAAAAAAAAAAAAGATAAGCCAGTGGCATTTGCTGAAGAGATCAGATGTGTGGTGTGAGAGAAAGAGAGGAGTCAGATAGGACTCCAAAGTCACTGCATCACCAAAGGCGAGAACTTCCTCACTTGCAAATATTCCTATACCAATCCCAACAGCTTGCTGAGCCTGTGATTATAATATACTCCTTGGAGTTCATTGTGAATCGCTCATTTTCTTCCCTCCCTTTTAGAGGACACAAAGATCATTAGAGCAAGGACTGACAGTCACATCAAGATGACCTACAGCCTGTTATCTCATAAGGAGTCTACTGACTGGAATGAGCCCACCATCCCCATCTGGTCCATAAAATTATCTCTGCTTTATACTATCCTTGAATGGGGTTCCCCACCTGGTCTACTGAGCTCATTCACTAGTATTTCTACCAGCTGGTGTGCTCTATACCCCTGAGTCAAATGCTTAGTATAGTTATCACCTGAGTCATTGCTTCTAGCTATTAGAATAGGATCTTATCAAGAGTAAGTCTACAAACACCCAGGGCATGGATGATGGTGGGAAACTGGCTCTGTGAGGAATAAACACGTAAAACCCTAGGTGTTTCACAAATGTTAGGTATTTATTGTTTTTATTACTAATTACTATTATTATTATAGAGATTTATTCAAAGAGTAGTATATTCCTGTTCTGAAGAGCTGCACTGTTCATTATAATAGCCACTAGTGACATGAAGTTATGTAAATTTAAATTAAAGAAAATACAAATTCAATTTCTCAGACTCAGCTATGTTTTAATTACTCAATAGCCATGTGTGGCTAGTGGCTACTGTATTGAACACCACGGAATGGGGAATATGTACATTATTGCAGACAGTTCTATTGGAGAGTACAGCTCTAGAGAATGTCTCCTATCTTATTACTAATTACTGAGGAGAGGAAGTGAGAAGTTAGAGGTCATTATAGCATTCAGATGACCTAGGTTTCAGCCTAGGTGAATTGTCCTTCTTAACCAACTTGGAAATATATGGGGATTTCTTGTCCTAATGACCATACCCTAGGTCTCTAAGGGCTTTCCGATTACCTTCATTCCTTAATGCATCTTTTAAAGACAATGAGTACGATTACAATGTTGTGTACTTACATGCACACTAGAAATCAAAACCCTCTGACCACAGTCCCATGAGGTTCACATGTCTTTAGCTTGGTACAACTCTTAGAATTTTTCAAATGGCCTTTGCCTGAACTTAAAAAAAAATAATAATGTACATTTTAAAGGAAACAAATCCCACATGTTTTGGTTTATTTATGCTTGTTTATCCAACTTTTGATTTGAAGAAGTCTTGCGGTGTCTGAAAAATCTTGGGGGATTTTCAAATGAGGGTTTATATTAATTATCCCCTACAAAATAGGAAGTTAGGTTTGGTCGTGGGTAAATGATAACAAAATCCCGCATGTTTTAGTTAGCCTTCAAACCTCAGATTTGTCGGTTTGGAGAGGGTGTCAAACTTGGCAAGGGGTATTCTTTCATTCATGGGACTAATAATTAATTAGTCCATTAATTAATGGACTAATTAATTATTTTCAAAAGAGAAAGGGCAGTGCTGAAAGATTTACAGTAAAACATTTAATTGTGAATTATTATGCTAACTAGGGACCACATATACTGTTGAGACTCTTTACAAAGGAATAACTGTAGCTGGCCAAGCCTGCCACCAGTTGTCCTTTTGAAGATGCTGCAGTGAACTGGCAAAACTACAAGCTCATGCCAACTCACTTTAGGATAACATCTGAAGCCTTCCAGGACTTTGTGGGGTAGTGCACCTAGATAGGCATTGCTAGTGTAGTGCTGACAGGGTACCTGGGAGAGTTATAGTAATCCCCGAGGCCTGATTATAAATAAGTAGCTGTGTCCTTGATATGTCTTCCAATGTCTGGCCATAGGCTGTTGAAAGTACTTGCCTTTATTTATCCCCATATCCCCTTTTGATAAATCCATTCACTGGCAAACAGTGGTGCTGTGCCTTTAATACTGAAATCTCCTACCTGTTTAATGAACATTCTTCATTATGCCATTGTGAGTGCTAACTTAAATGCTGAAAGTATAATTGTCTAATATACTATCTGATCTATAATAAGCTCTCAACAGACTTTAGGATAATGTTGGTTCTCTTCTATTCCCTTCTTTGTGTTTATTTATACTTAAAAATAAGTTGGAATTTTCCGGACTTCCATTCTAGTCCAGTACACTGTGTTAGTTTCTTCCTTTAATTATAAATTCCATTTTATAACAATTGCAAATTCCAAACAGTGCATTTCAGGGAAGTTATTACAGTTCATTCGAGAATAAAACCATTGGTATTTTCCCTCATGTCACCATTTGTAGCATGCTACAGCTTCTCAAAATACCCTGCCTTGTCAAGCCTTCTTACTTAATTAAATCTTCCTGTAAATTTCTTGAAACCAAATAGCAGCTATTGAGGTGGTAATAATTATTTTATATTCAGTAGTCTTGGACATGAATACTGAAATAATCAACATTCTTTGATAGTGCAAAATAAGGACAATAAGTTTAATGGAGAAGTGTCCTCTTTCTTTTTTCATAACGAACCCTCAGCTTTGTTTATCATCTCCTACCTTCTGGGGCTCAAGGAGGAACAGATCTACTGCTGTCCTGTCCAACCAGAGGCCTGAGCCTTAGAGGCATTTAGCCCAACCAGAATCCAGAACTTGGACCAAATTCATTCCTAAATATTATTCTCGTAGCAGGATCCTCATTGCATACCTTAGACCTGGGAAAGCAGGGGCCCTGTGCCTTAGGGAGCCCATGCACTTGTCAAAATGTTCTAGGTCTCCTGACAATGCCTGGGACCAGCTGGATCCAGCAGTGCCATCAGGGAGGGGTTCCCTGAGCCTGGCTAGGGACATGCTGTGTTCTTCTCTCCTCTGTAGCACTCTGTATGACCCTCTACCACAGCATGGGCAGGGACAGAATGTCACTCTGGAATCACGGGGTAGACTCCAGTAAGGGAAATAAAGGGACAGTGGATGTGAGGGTCTGGGGATAGGAAAGCTGTAGAAAGACCCATTTTAGCCTGATTCCACTGAGAAAATGGACTTTCAGGTGAATGGTAGGGAACAGTTTTTCTTAGCGCAGTGGCAGATGTTGGTCCTGTCCTGACCTAGTGTTCCGAGACTGTCAGGGGCACTGATAGACTTTAAAAGAAAAGCCAAGAGCTCATCCCAAGGAGCTGTGAACTTTGGGCCTGGAGAGGAATTCCTATCTCCTGAAAAACCTCTATAAAATATTCCACTCTAGCACTTGTAGTACAGTCTTTGCAAAGAATCCAGTATCAATCACAGCACTCCAGGGCCAAGTTCCAGGGATATATTCACTGGTGAAGACAGAAATTCACTCCCTTGAAGGTTATCTTCTGACAAAAACATTTACTCATCACCCTGCAGGTAACCCAGTGTTTTGTTGAGGACAATCCAACCACCCCTTTGCCCTTAGGAAACCTCACGCCCACCTTGAGAAATCTTGCTGATGGGTGATAATGGTCCATCTCAGCTGAATCTCTTCTGGGTCATGATTGAATTTCTATGTTTTTCTTTTAGTAATTGCACTTACAATTTGAGGATGCTTATTTAAATATAAAACTATCTAAAGACTTTATTGCTATGCAATATTTCTATCCTCTCTCAATCATGATAAGATCTCTTACAGGTTTTAATTACTCATTAAATAGCCCTCCACCCCTGTCACGTCATTATATTTGTTTTGAATTTTATGCTTTTTAAAAAACATTTAAAATGTTTTTCATAGTCAATTAATTTGATTAACATATTTTTATCAGTTTTTCACATTTTTTTGCCCTTCCTCCAGATTCATTTGTCTGCCAGCTAAAACACGTCATGAATAAGAACTGTGGGTAGTATGTGTAAGTGTTAGTACAAGTGTGTTTGTGAATGGGAGTGAGTGTATATAAGCATGGCTGTGTGAGTGGGGTTTGTGCATGTAAGCGTGTGCATGTGTGGGTGTGTGGGTAGACTACGTGAAAATATCTTTATTTTGCTCTTAGTCTTGTATGACTTTTAGGCTGGGCAAAAAATTATGGGTTGGCACTTATTTTCCCTTGCCTACTTAAAGGTTTTACCTCATTTCCTCTGGCCTCTATAATGCTGATAAATAATCTACTCTTAGATTTACTGTCATTACCTGTAAGTAATCACTCTTTTTCTCTGCTGGATTTTATTTTTTTTTTTAAACGGTACACGGGCCTCTCACTGTTGTGGCCTCTCCCGTTGCGGAGCACAGGCCCCGGACGCGCAGGCTCAGCGGCCATGGCTCACGGGCCCAGCCGCTCCGCGGCATGTGGGATCTTCCTGGACCAGGGCACGAACCTGTGTCCCCTGCATAGGCAGATGGACTCTCAACCACTGCGCCACCAGGGAAGCCCTCTCTGCTGGCTTTTAAGATCATCTCTCTCTGTCAATTGTTATAATGTTTTCAAGTGTAGATTTATTTTTATTTAATCCTCTTGATTCTTGGAATCCCTTAAACCTGAGAACCTAGTCCTTCTGTATGTCTGGAAACTTCTCATTAATTATTTCTTTAAGTACTGCATCTCCACTAGTTACTTTCCTTCTTAAGAACTCCTATTTTGTAAATGTTGGAGCCTTTCAGTCTAGATTCTTAACTATGTTTTTCTATTTATCTTTGTTTCTTCATGCTGGAATTCGTCAGTTTTATGTGTTAGCTCATTAATTCATTCTTGGGTTGGTTTGTCTAGAGATTATCCCATCTATTGCATTTTCAAATTCATTACTGTATTTTATATTTCCAAGATTTATAATTAGCATATCTATCTATCTATCTATCTCTGGTCTAGATGTGTTAGTGTTTGTTTTTGCTCAACAATTTTTCTATTCTATTTAAATGAAAATTGTCTTCAGTTATATCTTTCACATCCTTGATGTTTTAAGAAAGTCTTTATCAGACTGTTTTATGAAATAAATATCATATGGAAAAGCTCCACTAACCGATTACTGATTTTATTTTTTAGTATTAGATCATGTTTTTATTATTGATCATGTTTTTTAGTATTAGATTTTCTTCATATGTTTTGGAATTTTTTTGGAATTTTTGATGCTACTTTATTTCTCTCTCTGTTTCTGTCTTTCTCTATTTCTCTGTCTTTCAGTCTCTCTGATTCTCTCTCTGTCTTTGTCTCACACACACACAGACACACACACACACCCCTCTTATACTCATACATGTACTCCTTCCCCCTGCCCCTGTATACACACACTGCTCATCCCTCTTGGTCCAGGTTTTGTAGTTGCCTCTGTACCTCTTGAATCTCCAATATAGGGCTAGATTTTATAATCACAGTTTGAAGTTACTGCCTCTGTGGACTGGTTGGAAATATGACAAATCTAGGTTGAAGCCTGAAGGCAGCTTGACTCAGTTTTAGAGAATGAAAATGTTTTTTTCCCCCAATGCCTTCTTGAACCCACAATTTCTATATGTTCTTAGCTCTAATCAGCAAGCTGATAGATCTTAGAGTTCCCCTACTTCTTTTTGCGAGTGGGGGAGTTTCACCAAATCCATGATTCTAAGCAGAAAGTGAAACTCAAGTCCTCCCCCATGATGAAACGACTACATTTTTTTGTTGTTGTATTTTTCTTTGTCAATGGCTTCATTTGCAAATATTTTCTCCCATTCTGAGGGTTGTCTTTTGGTCTTGGTTATGGTTTCCTTTGCTGGGCAAAAGCTTTGAAGTTTCATTAGGTCCCATTTGTTTATTGTTGTTTTTATTTCCATTTCTCTAGGAGGTGGGTCAGAAAGGATCTTGCTGTGGTATGTGTCAAAGAGTGTTCTGCTTATGTTTTCCTCTAAGAGTTTGATAGTATTTGGCCTTACATTTAGGTCTTTAATCCATTTTGAGTTTATTTTTGTATATGGTGTTAGGGAGTGTTCTAATTTCATTCTTTTACATGTAGCTGTCCAGTTTTCCCAGCACCACTTATTGAAGAAGCTGTCTTTTCTCCATTGTATATTCTTGCCTTGAAAGGACTACTTTTAATGAGCTCTGGCCCAGCATTGCTATATCATTTGTCACAACTACAAAACTCAGAAAATTGTGATTTCAGCCTCTACTTGCCACTCTTTGTTTCTGTTCTATTTCTCATCCACATAGATATCTATCTTATATCTGAGTCCAGTTGTGGTATGTGTGTGTGTGTTTAACATTTTATCCATCATTTCTATGTGTTGGAAAGATTTTTGAAGCATAAATTCTCAGCATCATGTTAGCCTGAAAGCCTCTTTCTTTTTTCAAGCTTCTTGAAAAAGCTACTCTCAACCACTGCGCCACCAGGGAAGCCCCCTGCTTATTCTTATAATAAACTCTCCTATAGAACCCAAGGGAACTTCTGTTCTTTGCCACCTAAAAATCCTAGTGAACATAGAACTGTAAAAACTGGTCTTCCTAAGATTTAAAAGAAAGTCCAGTCATGTTTCTCACTTGCCTAAAATGCTTTAGTGAGCCCTGTCTCATACCTCTGAGATAAAAGCTAAAATTGCTCAGCCTGACAAGTCTCATGTTCTGCACACTCCTTCTTCTTTTGCCCTCTATCACATGTTCCTCTAAACCCCATCTCAGATTTTATACCCCAGCATCAAGCACACGTGCCTTCATCTCTTTGCACACAGTACTGTACCCCTTGCCTGCAATGTCCTTCTCTTTTTCCCTAGTTCTCCTGGCAAACTCCTAATCTAATTCCAACAGCCAGGTAAAGAATCCTAATGTAGTCCTTTATGAATACTTTGCCTACATATATTCAACAATATTTAAGAGTTACTAATTTATAGTATCAACACATTATCTATGTGTTGAGAATTTAAAGTGGGCAGGAACAGACATGCTCCATGCTCAAATATTTAAAACTTAACATATTAATGGAGGAGAGAGGGATTAATCAGATGCTCACTGGATAAATGGAAAATTGCATTCGTGATAGAACTTCTATCAAAGATAAAGTTGTGGTACTATCTGAGCCTGTAATTAGGAAATTTGACGTTGAGGAGGAGATTTCCTTGACATTTCTACAGAACTAAACACTCCTTTCTCTGATATTGTGTTCAGGATTCTGTTGTTAAAATTATCAAAATGATTTTAACTTTATTTGCTTATATGTCTGTCTTCACCCCTAAACTGTGAGGTGCTTACTCATTTCTGTATCTCTCTCTTAATCAGATTATGTGGCAGATAGTAGGAATATATTAAATATGAAAAATGAGGAACTATTTTCTGATTGAGTTAAAGTGTAACTTTAGTCATGGATTATAGGGAAATTTATAGAGAAATCATTTTTTATTCCTGTTATTTACTTTCTCAAGAACAAGACATTCAGTGTTTAGTTGCTTTGCAGAAAACAGTACCATTCTCTAATAATTATAAGCTTTTTAGCATTCTTTCTTATAAGTCACACACTATTCTAGCAGTTACTTGCTAGCTTTGAGGTTGGAAAATGAGGGAAAAGCATTCACTAGTCTAATTATTAATTATTTCAAAGGTCAGAGCATAAGAGCACAAACTACACTAGTGCCTTTCAGAGAATGGAAAGGAATGAACATCTATTTGATGAAATAAATATTGTAATGAGGAGAGCAAAAATAGCCGAACGACTATATCAAACATTTCTGGAACAAACAAGAATGATAAGGAAGTGTTAAATAAGTCTTCTATGATTTTCTGATCCTGTATATTTTAAGATATTGTAACACATAAAACTGATCAGAGAATGGATTCTACATTGATATTAATTCACTTCTTCACACTGAAATTCAGTACACTGAGCACAGTCCATACAGAGACAAGACTGTTTCCATGCAGTCTAACTCCCCCACCAACACTTTTAGAAAACTAGGTTAAAGATAGAAGTTGTACTCTGAGTTTTTTGGTTTTTTTTTTTTGCGGTACGCGGGCCTCTCACTGTTGTGGACTCTCCCGTTGCGGAGCACAGGCTCCGGACGCTCAGGCTCAGCGGCCATGGCTCACAGGTCCAGCCGCTACGCGGCATGTAGGATCTTCCCGGGCCGGGACACGAACCCGTGTCCCACTGCATCGGCAGGCGGACTCTCAACCACTGTGCCAGCAGGGAAGCCCAACTCTGAGTTTTGACTCGTGCTCCCTTCCTAGTGATCTTCTATTGAATGCTTCTTTAGGCAGCTGCTTCACAGGCTGTAAAATCCAGTGCTGGGACCTGTGGCAACCACAGACAGGTTAACAGTTTGCATGGTCTACATTTACACGTCTGGGTATGTCTGGCCTCAAGATGTCCCAAGAGTTTTCTCTGACGCTTTATTATTCTCTGACTTTGTTTTTACGTGGACATGTTAAGATCTTGATAAACTCCCAAAGAGGTTAATTATTGTTATTTTCTCTTTTGGTTATAGCCATCCTAGTGGGTGTAAAGTAGTATCTAATTGCAGTTTTGGTTAGCAAGCTCCTAATGACTAATGATGGTGAACATATTGTGCTTATTGGTCACTTGTATATCTTCTTTGGAGAAATGTCTATTTAAATCTTTTGCCCATTTTAATATTGGATTATTTATCATTTTACTGTTGAGTTGTGAGAATTCTTTATATATTCTGGATATTAGACGCTTATCATATATATTATTTTCAATTATTTTCTCCCATTCTGTGAGTTGTCTTTTCACTTTCTTGATAGTGTCTTTTGAAGCACAAAAATTTATAATTTTGATGAAGACTGATTTATCTATTTTCATTTGGTTGTTGGGTTTTTGGTGTCATGTCTAAGAAACTGCTAATCCAAGGTCACATATTGGACCTTGCCTTTCCACATTAGTTTTAGGATCAGCTTGCTTGTTTCTGCAAGAAAAGCAGTTGGAATTTTGATATAGATTTATTGAATTTATAGATCAATTTGGGAAGTACTGCCATCTTAGGAATATAAAGTCTTCAACACTGGCTGTCTTTCCGGTTTTTAGATCTTCTTCCATTACTTTCAACCATGTTTTATAGTTTCTATTTCTATAATTCCTCTTTACCTTTGTCCATGTGGCCAACTTTGGAACCTGCTGCTACTTGTTTGGGGAATGTAATAATTATTCATTCATTGGAGTCATCAGTCTTCGGGTCTAGAAGTAGTGTTGGAAGAAGTGCAGGTGTTGAGGGGCTGAGCAGAGAAATGGTGAAAGGAAAAGGAAATTTCAGATAAAAACCAAGAGATAGGAAAAGGAATTCTACTTATGATTGAAATGACTGAAGTAGTTAATGAATAAATAATTCATGACAGCATCAACTACTTGAAATTAACTTTTTCTTGAACCAACAACTATGTCTTTTACAAAATCACTCTTGAGAATTAAATTCAATGATAATACTTCTATTGCTCAGATAATTTATTGAACCTCTTGTTTCAGAATTGCATTCAAGGAATGCTCTCATGGTGGTGGTATTTTCTGAAGATCATTACTACTTTATTAAAAGAAGTGAATGTAATTATAATATAATGATGTTACTTTCTTAATGGAAGTTGAAAATTATAGTGATAATCTATTGAGATACTAACTTGTGCTTAATTCTAGGGATATTTTTTCCTCCCCAATTCCCAGGGAGTAGGTAGGCTTTTTTGCTCTTTCATCTTAGGGGAGCTTTCATCAAGAAGAGACATTTGGTCTATTAGTTTTGGTTCTCAAGTATGCATACCATCTTCCGGGCTGGCTCCGGCCTAACAGTCACAATCAGATACATCTGTTTATCCAGCCGTCCACCCTTCTGTGCAGTCTGCCTCTTTGCAAGGTAGATTTGGGGAGGTATAATGAAATGTACAAAGGCTATACTTAGAATCAAAGTAGTAGGGAGAAAAAAACAGATTATTATTCTAGAAAACCTAGACTAGAAAAAGCTATAGATTGAATTGTGTCCCCCAAAATTCATATGTGGGAGTCCTAACCCCAGTACCTCAGAATATGACCTTATTTGGAAATAGGGCTGTTGCAGATATAATTAATATCAGGTCATACTGGAGTATAGTGGGCCCCTAATTTAATATGACTGGTATCCTTATAAAAAGGGTAAATTTGGACACAGACACTCACATAGTGAGTATAGAAAGAATGCCATGTGAATATGAAGGCAGAGATTAGGGTGATGCATCTACAAACCAAGGAACCACCAGAAGCCAGGGGAGAGGTCTGGAAGAGTCCTTCTCACTGTCCTCAGAAAGAACCAGCCCTGCCAAGTCCTTGATCTCAGACTTCAAGCCTCCACAACTGGGACAATAAATTTCTGTTGTTTAAGCCACCAATCTGTGACAGCTTGTTATGGCAACCCTAGCAAACTTACACATGATCTTAAACATAAAATTTGTTTTTCTACTTAGACGACCTCTCTTCTTTTTCAAAATTGTATTTTGAACTTGATTGGTTGTGTCGTGTATGACATAGACTTTTACACATTTTCTTAGCCATCCAAGTTGAATGATAAATACTATTTTTCCATATTTTAAAATATCAACCTGAATGGCATATATAGGATATGGAATTGCCCTCTCAGTTCATAAGCTGCACCCCGTTCATACACAAAGTGCTTACCAAGCAAATGAAATTCACAAATATACCACCTTGAACTTATTTTACTCATCTCCCTTTATTAGTGGTTTGACCTTGACTTCACCCTGGTTTTGATTCCTTAAAAATGGGAGAAAATTTGGCGTGGCTCCCAATTATATTTGGCCTTTTGCAATTTGTCTTCCTTAGAACTTCCTTCCTCTCTTCCCTCCCACCCACTCCAGTTAATTCAACAGTGGTTTATTAACTACCATTGCTGCAATCTCTGTACATTTTTTTCAACAACTACTTCTAAGGGATCCATGTTAACTAGGCAGTGTGCTAGGCACTGGGAATATAGCAGTTCACAAGACACAAAATGGTCCTTGGAAAGAACCCTCGGGCACTGTGTTGAGGTTTACAAAAGAATCACAGTGTAACATTTTGTGGCCTCAAGTTTTGGGCTATCTTCTTTTTACTGTAAATAATTATAGTGGCTTTAATGATGCACCAATTAAGACATGATTATGTGTCTCCTATATACATACCAATGAGATCACAACATCCTGGGTATGTAAAATTATGGAATCAAGGTTTCTTCCAGGCTAATAATCATAATATCCAGGCAACCCAAAGGACCTTCTCTTATTAAAAAAATTTTTATCCAAGTAATACATGCAGAGAATATAAGAAATCATAGAAAACTAAGTTTTCTTGCTGAAAAACTGTCCCTTCTCCTACCCTACTCTAACCTATGCTCCAGAGGCAACAACTTTCCACTCTTAGAACTTTTTCCCCCTGCTGCTTCTTCCATATTTATAAATAATATTCCTGATATTTCTTGATATATTCATTTTAGATATAATTTATTGAGTTCCTGTTGTCATAGTTAAAAATTTCATCCTTCCCAGCACCCCCTTGTCATCACCACATTCCAACATCCCTTCTCATCAGCCTGCCCTTAAAGTTCTACAGCACATTTTGGTTAAACAGGCATGTCAACACTGTTATGGTTATGTAAATAATAACCATTGCTATTCTAAGTTTCTTTCTCAGACAACTTTTGGCTTCTCCTATGATTAATAATTGCCTGTTTGAAAGATACCTCTGTTTAGTGTGTAGACTTTGAATAATCCCCCTGTTTTCAACCAGGTGTCTCCCCCAAAGCCTTGCCTGCCCTGATGCTTGGTGACCCTACCTCAGAGCCCCTCAAGGTTTCTGCTGAGTGAAATGACTCACTTGGCGGCGGGGGGGCGGTGCGGTGCTTCTCCCATGCAGATACTTAAGTTGTCACTTCCTCTGCTTTACTCAGTCAGTAGTCAGACTTATATCTACTTAATAGCATCAATACTTTTTTCTTACATAGGAATTTTAAAAAGATTTGGGAAAGAAAAGAAATTTAATATGCATATTCAGAAGTCCAAAATTCCTCTCTTAATAAATCATTCATTTCTCTCTAGTGGACTCAAGACCAAGAGGCATCTCTGTCCAAGCCACCCCCAGTGTAGGCTCATTCATTCTCATCTCAAACATGTGATATAATAATTGACAATTTTCTTTCTTCAGCTTCTATCTCTCCCTCTCTTCCAACCTTTTCCATTTTACAAGTGGTTCTTAGATTGAAGGAAAAATGTAAAATGGTATAATCTTCTCAGTGGGTGAAGATTCTTACATATATGAATTGCACTCACTGTAATAGAAAATTAAAGTCAATAATCTAAATTCTAATAACTTCCCTCACCTCAGTACATCTATGACATATGAAATCGTTTCTGAATTGATAAAGCAGCACAAATTATACTAGGGAGAGAAAGGGCTTTCAAAGTCCAGAATGCTGAGGGATTAATTTATTATCTGAATTCATTCTCACTGATGGCCTGAATTTACATATCAATATATTTGTGTAATTAAATGAGATGCCTACTTTAGTCTGGGTGCTAAAAGACCAGAGAGATGGAGTCTAAATTGGGAATCTTCAGCAAAATTTAAACTTTCTGGGTGGAAGTGGCAGCCTTCTATAGTTGATATTCTCAGACTGCTTTATTTGTAATTTTATTGATTGCTTGGTGTGTCACATTCCAGGAGTTCTGTAAATAAATTAGCTCTCATACAGCAAAGTAACTGTGTGATGGGTTAGTGCTAGCTAATAATTTCATTATTAATCAAGATGACCAGGATTCTTGCTCAGACTATTTTGAGACATGTTGGCTTTAAGAGGACAAAGGCAGCATCTTTCTTGTTTCTAGAATAGGGCTTGCCACACAGTGTTCCAAAGATCCTCCAAAGTATTCCACCATTGGCACTTCCTGATTTAGCCCAGGCAGGAGGCAGTCTCTAATGGCTACCCTCTGGATCACTCTGATTCCATTTTCTAGGAGAGCAAGATTCCATCATCTGGAAGTTGTCCTGCCTCATATATATGCAGGGAAAAAAAAGATCCTTGATATTTCTACAGGCAACCTATATCATAAATACATCTTACCTGAGAGGAAAAGGATCTGCTTCATGTTAGGTTGTGACACTGGATGAGGCAGACATAGGACCTTATACATCTAGTGGACCACATTATCTCCAATGTCTAGCAGAGAGTGGACACTCAACAAATATTTGCTAGCTGGCAACATGTCTTTTCCATCATAGAATTTACAGTCCAGCTGGCAAAGAAACCACGTAATAAGAAATTATAATGAACTATGATAAGTACAGAGGAAAGTGGGGAGTCAGTGAAGAGCTCCCACAGAAAGTGATGTTGGAGTGAAGGATGAGTGGGACTCAGCCAACCAGCAGTGGCTGGGTGGGTAATAGAGAGACTGTGGGAGGAGGGGACCATTGCAGCAGGGAATGTTCCAGCAAGAGGGAGTAGCACGAGCCAAGGCTTGGAGAAGGGACAGAATTTAGAAAGAAATTGACTGTAACTGGACAATAGAATGAGTGGATGTTTAAAAATAAAGAGGAGGCAATAAGGGAGAGTCATAAAATCTGCACTTAAGAGTTTGGGTTTTATTCTAAATGCCATGGGTAACTCTTGAAGGGTTTTAAGCCAGGGAGTGACAGAACCTTCCATGACAGCTGGCAGACTGTTCTCACAGGGATTTGGATTCTTGAACTTCCGTGGAAAGGCTGAAGGGCAAACATCATCTCTTTCCTTGGCCATATTCCAGGGTCTATTTTTGAATATTGGCAAACTAAAATTCATAACTCCTACTGAACGTAAAATAACTCCTTGGATCTGATCGTGCCTAGTCTTAGTTACTTTCCAGAGTCCGTGTAAAATTGACACCTGGTATTTATTAAGGTGGAATCTATTTCTCAAGGCTCCTGGAAGTCAGGCCATATCAAAGAACTTGCTCAAGCCCCAGATATTTCTCTCCAGCTGTCCCTAACTCCTTGCAGATAACATTTCCTAACCTTGTGGGGTTTGAGAATTTGTTACAGAAACGCAAGCTGGACTAGATTTAATACTCAAATCAGGATATATCGTTTCACTAAGGCAATATCCCAAGTTGATATTTATTCTTTTCCAATATCACCAGAACTTTGTGGCAGGCTATTTTGTTCCACCAATCAGGTTGTTGGAGGAGGCCATTGAAGTCTACTCTGGTAAAATTGAGCCAGGTGATTATCATGAGAGTCTTCATTGCAGTGTCTCCCCACTCTTTCCCATCAAGTGCATGTTTATTAGTGCTGGAACAGCATTGCCCGTTGTTCTCCTGACAGTGAAAACCAACTGTGCATCAGTGCCAGACTGGCTTCTCCAGTGTTTCCTCCTAGAGCAGTGCCTGTGACTACTCTGACTTTCTTTGGCTCTCTGTCTCCCCTCTATTTCCCCTGGGCCCTGGTAATAGAGTTCCCGTGATGGAGGAAGCACAGAAAATGCTTGGTAATCAGATGGACCCGGGTTTTAATCTTGATTTTATTATCTACTCAGTAAAATATCTAGGGCATAATATTTATTTTCTCAGCTTCATTGTCCTCACTGTAAGACAGGGTAACACTATCCAATATACAAGACTGTTGAAAGGATGAAGTGAGGGGATATGAACGAAGTGCCTAGCACAATGCGCGGCACATTTAATGCTCAATAAATGGCAGGTGCTGCTACATTCGTGAGAAAAATGTTAACCTTTGGCATCTTATCATTAGAAAACCAAGTCTGAATGTTAAAATTAGCCAGCACTCCAGGCTAGAGGAGCGTATGCAAATCACATGCAGATGTGGCCTTCACTCTGGGGAAAATCCCAAAAGACAGCTACTTCCTGTCATCAAGAAGAAAATGTCACAGAGATTGAGGAAGCAATTGTCTATGTGAGAGATTTGAGATATTGTGTGGTTTTCTTTTTTCTTTTTTCTTGCGGTACGTGGGCCTCTCACTGTTGTGGCCTCTCCCGTTGTGGAGCACAGGCTCCGGACGCGCAGGCTCAGCGGCCATGGCTCACAGGCCCAGCCGCTCCGCGGCATGTGGAATCTTCCTGGACCAGGGCACGAACCTGTGTCCCCTGCATCAGCAGGCGGACTCTCAACCACTGTGCCACCAGGGAAGCCCATGTGTGTTTTTCTTTAATTGAGGTATAGTTGATGTGATATGTTTTCCTCTTACTGATTCTTAGTTTCCTCATCTGTAAAATTAATATTTTAGATTAAGTGACTTCCAAATAGTTATAGTTCCATGTTTCTAAAGTACCAGGGATGTGTTTTAACCACATTACAGTTTTACTAAGGGCTAAGGCCTAGCGGGTGGGATAGGGAGGGTAGGAGGGAGATGCAAGAGGGAGGGAATATGGGGATATATGGATACGTATAGCTGATTCACTTTGTTATACAGCAGCAACTAACACAACAATGTAAAGCAATTATACTCGAATAAAGATGTTAAAAAAAAATCTACGTACAGCTAAGAACACAGTTGTATAGTCTTATGTGTGTATATGTGGTACCAACAGAGTACATAAAAAGATCCATATTCGAGAATATTTATTTTTGGTTTTTATGTTGTTCAAAAAGTTTAGTCATGATCACCACGGGGATTTTGAGAAGAGCTTACTCCTAACTCCACCCATATTGATGATGGCTTGACTTTGCCTCTTTCCTCAACAGTCTCGCAGTCTTGAGGAAACCTGCCATACTTTTTTATGTGAATAAGTAATTCAAGTGGTTGGTGTAATTGGTGTGTGTGTGTGCACTAGAGACAGACCCTTTGACTTCAAAGGTTGGCCCAGATTTTATGAAGAATATTAAAGGCCCTGCCTGTTCCAAATGTATGTCCTACTAATCCAACATGGATTCTTCTTTTAATGTCCCATATTGTGTGTCTCTTTAAATATTATCAAACCCCATGACTTCAACTACCACCTTAATATTGTAACTCCGCCCCCCTGCCAAGTAGTTCTAGCTCTTCAGAGAAAGCTCGAGTCCAAAAACATGTATTTCAAATGAAACCAGTGTATTCAGCACACTGCTAATAAGGCAAGATGATTGCTTCCTTTTCATTTGTTCGGAGTGCAATTTGCTTCCTTATTGTTATGAGTGGTTTATCTCATTGGTAACGCGTCTTACTTCAGTAGTCACTTTTTGTTTTGACAGACGGCTTGTAGAAAACTATGGTGGTATGTGAAGTAATGGGGGTTGGCATTAGTATTTTTAGCATGAATTGCAGGTCAGGCTAGACATTGTTAGGGAATGAAACAGTAGTAAAATAAGCAGGATATGCATATAGGAATGCATTTATAATTAGAAAAGTTGGAAAGTACCTGTATTATTACTGCTGGCTGATAATTTTGCCTAACATTTGATAGCTTAAAAAACACCCTTGGGGGGGCTTCCCTGGTGGCGCAGTGGTTGAGAGTCTGCCTGCTGATGCAGGGGACACGGGTTCGTGCCCCGGTACGGGAAGATCCCACATGCCGCGGAGCGGCTGGGCCCGTGAGCCCTGGCCGCTGAGCCTGCGCGTCCAGAGCCTGTGCTCCGCAACCGGAGAGGCCACAACAGTGAGAGGCCCGCCTACCGAAAACAAACAAACAAAAAACAAAACAACAACAACAAAAAACACCCTTGGACTTCCCTGGTGGCACAGTGGTTAAGAATCCGCCTGCCAATGCAGGGGACACGGGTTCGAGCCCTGGTCTGGGAAGATCCCACATGCTGCAGAGCAACTAAGGCCGTGTGCCACAACTACTGAGCCTGCGCTCTAGAGCCCACGAGCCACAACAACTGGAGCCCTCAAGCCTAGAGCCTGTGCTCCGTAACAAGAGAAGCCACTGCAATTAGAAGCCCACGCACCACAACGAAGAGTAGCCCCGGCTCGCCGCAGCTAGAGAAAGCCCACACGCCGCACCGAAGACCCAATGCAGCCAAAAATAAATAAATAAAGGTATATAAAAAAAAATAGAGAAACAATTATTAAAAAAACCCAAAACGCCCTTATATTAGACTCTTGGTTATTCTATCTATGTATTTTTGAGACTGGGCTATATGTACAAACAAGTTTGCCTGTTCTGATCGAATTGCCTGTAAGACATTGGTTTAAAAACCCCTCAAGTCAGTGAATAATTAATTTTACTGTGTTTTTTTTACTAACTTGATATTTCTTTTTACTAAAGAATAAATCAAATAATTAAACTGGTTTGTGTATGAAAAAACTCTATGTGTGTAGCCTTCATTTTTTTGGAAGTTGAACTCTCTCAAAGTTCAATGTCAGTATTCCTCCCAGGTTTACATGTATTCCTCCTGGGACCCTTGTTCCTTACTGGACCTCTGCTTCTGTTACTAGTAGCTTCAATGGTCAGAAATGTATCAGGGAAATACTGGGAAAGTGGCAGGGAAGAGGAGACTAAAGTGTAGAACAGGAGCTACGAGGAAGGGAATAGATATTGTCGAGCTGGAAAGAGAGGGCATGAGAAGGCCTGGGCGAAGAATTAGAAAGCAGATGGTAGAGTTAGGCTGAGTCACAGATAAGGATGCTATAGTTGGTATTTAAGACTAAAAGCCTGGACCACAAGAGCCAGAGTACTGGGGATAGATGAAACCGATGATCAAAAACAGGAGATTGTCACTGAGTAAGAAGGATAAGTGAATAAGTGAAAACTAGAGGTCAAGATGAGGTCGCAGTTAGAAAAATTACCAGGAGAGCAGCGGTAGACACAGGTCCAAGAAATAAGAGAGATTTAAAACTAAATTCAGTCAACCCCACAAGTCTATTTCCTGCTGAAGCAGGACCAAAAGCATCCAAAGGCCTTGAGGGTTAAGATCAATGCCATCCTCAACAAGTCACCATCCTAACAGATATCAAGAGTAGGAGAGGGGGTAAGTGGTGCAGAGGGTCCTTCTGAGATGCTCAAATTAAGTCAGTCATTTTAAAGGCATGTGTTGACTTTGTAATTATATTTTCCAAAGAAAAATTTTAATGGGTGGCTTGATATTATGATATAGAGTCTGACATGAGGAGAAAAGTATTTAATATTAGGGCTCTCTCAGAATATCCAGGCCAAACAGTTGCTGCGGTTACTCTGGAGTGGAAAAAAAGACAAGAGTAATTTTGTGTAGCATTAAGAATTAACTTACAAATAGAAGCCTCAGTCCCCCACAAAAGGGACTAATGTGATTCATGGCTCCAACGACCACATAAAAAAAAAGTAACACATCTTCTATTAGACTAAAACTGAAATGCTTGGATAGGCCACTGTGGTCATAAAAAACAAAGACTTTAATCTGCTAATGTTTATATTTTATTTTATAGAAAATATCTATCACTGAGTTCTCAAAGGATCATAGAGTACTGAAAAATGATGTATTGATAAAATACAGCATAAGGAATATGGTCAATAATACTGTAATATCAATAAATTTGTATGAAGACAGTTATTAGAATTACTGGGGTGATCATTTCCTAATGTATTTAAATGTTGAATCACTATGTTGTACACCTGAAACTAACATAATATTGTTCATCAACTGTACTTCAACAAAAACAAAAAAACCCTGTAGGATTCCACAATTGAAAAAACATAGAAGAGTGATAATAGAGTCATTTTTGAGCCTTAAAAAGGTAGATTAGTATGAGGCAAAATAAAACAACCTAACTCTGCTGGAGGAGCAAAGTCACTCCTGAGGCCCCTTTTGAAAAGGAACATTCTATTCGAAGCTCCTTTGAAGACAGTGAAGCAAGAAGACTTTCTGGGGGGTTTGATTTGCAGTCAATAATGTACTGAGAGTCTCTCAAATATAAATACTTGTAGGCAACCCACTGTGATGCAAGGGTGTTTTACTAGCCAAGTCTGGGGTCATTGAGCAGTAAGAAACTTTAGAAAAGTGAGCATTATAAGAAATGAAATACAGGACTGTCCATTTTTTTTCCTTTGTGATCTTAATTATTTGGAGATAACTTCTAAAATCCTATTTGTAAAATTTTCCATTCAAATTAAGTCAGTAATTGTACTTAAAACCCCATCTAGTGACGTGGAGAAGTAGCATATATTTCTCCTCTAAAATGTACTTTAATATATACTTAGGTTGTTTTTATAGAATCTTAATAATCTGAAAATGGCTTACAAACACAGCTCGCCTTTGTATCTATGAAGACAGTAGTCTGATAAATTTAGCAAAATTTTTGGGTTTACTAGAAGGCCTGCTCGCAATTGTACAGGATGCTGGAAAATATCTTGAATTTCATCTCATACCCAAATATGAGAGCAACTAGACTTGTGCTAGTCCCTTTTTATAAGGGAGCCAACAAGATGTCTTACGTTTCACCAACACAACCTACATAGACAGCATATGGGCAGAGGGATTCCTATAGCAATGTCTAATGCAGTGCTTCTCAAGGTGAGGTTCAAGGGCCATGTGTTTTGGAATCACCATAGATGCTAGGTAAAAGTGTGGATCCCTGGGCCTCATTCTCAGATAACGATCCCTGGTGAGAAATTATGGGAATCAGAATTCCTAACCAGCTCCCTAAGTGATTCTAATGCACTGTGAATCAGAGAGCTCCTGTTAATGGCTCTTTTGCTCATTCTTTGGACAAATACAAAGGTGTTTTATTGCTTACCTTGATTATCAGGATCTGGGGGCAAGGAGCAACCTTTTCCCGAATCCTTCTGGCAATCTGAGCTTGGAACAATTGCAGGCAACCAGCGAAGGCCTCCTTCTAGTGTAACCTGAGATGCTCTCTCTCATGGAGTTTTGCAATTTCAAGTGGAAGATTGTTTTGCTGTTTTAAGACTTTACAGTTTTCCACTTTATAGCTTTTCCCATCCAACTGTGAGGAAAAGACTTAATGTGCTTTTTGTTTTAATTTTTTTTATTTCTGTGTTTTCTTTCCCCTTTTATTCAGGACCTCTTTGTAATTTCACTGTACATTTGTTCAACTGAGAAATAAGCATACTTAATTTTTACTTTTTTGCTTATGATGATTGCTTTCTATGTTTTAGTACCCTCTTTTCTCTCCCTTGTTTTCTTTGATACTTTTGAGACTGTTTTTTTTAATGTTAAGTAACCTTTTTCTCAGGGCAATATCTTTTCAAAAATCTTCCTTCAGGGTAATTGTGTCTTTTCTCCTTTACATCTGGTTTTCTGGGTACTGGTTAGGGAGGGACCCTGGCCTGGTTTCTGCTTCCTTTCAGACTGAAAGATAAGATAATGAGGAGGGACATCACTGTCCCAGATGGGCTCTGGCTCTGGCTCCTGATTTTGCAAATGCTGGATTTTCTCACCCTTTCTTTCCTCACACAAGACCTCACAAAAGCAGAACTTCCGTGGTCCTTGTGGCCCTTTCCAGGAAGGAAAAAAATATCTTTTCTCTCCTAGTTTTCTCTTTCTCCTCTTACTTCTTCTTCTTTTTAAGCTTACTTTAATGTTGATATGCTCAAAAAGAAAAAAATAAATTTTATTGTATTTTTCCAGAATTTTTGATGACTTAAGGAGTTCAGAGAAAAGTAGGAATAGAGGTTGGAAAGGAATTCTGGGCCACTGGTTTTCAAAACACTTGGTAACACATACCCATAAAAGTAGTTAATAATTTTACAATCTGAACTCTACTCACTACTATGAAAGGCATTTCCTTAGTTTTACACTCTGAACATAATGCTTACATTTACCCTTATTGGGTTTGACAACTACCTTATCAGGGATAAAAGGGGGTAAATATAGATTTAATAAATTAAAATTAACAAAGAATTCTCAAACTTCATTGTATCCAATATTTTCAAGTTTCTCTCTACTGTTTTTTTTTTTACAAGTACAGTTTATAAGTAGATCTGATTTACATCTTTTTTCCCCCTCTATAATTTAATTCCCTCTAAAATTTCCGGAACATGAGTGCTTAAGTCTGTAGGGTGCTAATATTGTTTTTAGAAAGAGATACCATGAAGAGTTATGTGGTGTGCCAATAAGATCCGTTTTCTAGAAAATAGATTCAGGTTTGCTTCCCTATGACTGAATGATAAGGGAGGATACAGTTTTTGGTAATTCTGGGTTAGGTGATCCAATCTCGTTGTTTTTGTTTCCTTTTTATTTAGTACCTTTTCATAATAGTGATAAATTTGCTACTTACTAGTTCGATTGAAGAATCAATATTATTATTATTATTTATTTTTTTTAGGTACACGGGCTTCTCACTGTTGTGGCCTCTCCCGTTGTGGAGCACAGGCTCCAGACGCGCAGGCTCAGTGGCCATGGCTCACAGGCCCAGCCGCTCCGTGGCATGTGGGATCTTCCCGGACTAGGGCACAAACCCGTGTCCCCTGCATCGGCAGGCGGACTCTCAACCACTGCGCCACCGGGGAAGCCCAATAATCAATATATTTAATTTTTAAATTTTTTGCCTACAATGTTTGTTGCTTTTAGTTTAGTACCCCCTCCGGTACACACACACACACACACACACACACACACACACACACACACACCATTCTGGAATTTGGATTACATTAAGGTTCAGGTATTCATTTCTTTCATCCAATTCTATAATTTTTTTGTACACCTCCAACTAGCAATGGGCAAGTCAAATATTTAAAAAATGCAGCCATTAAAGTAAGACAAAAAAACCTTTTACTTGTTTTTTCCCGACTTTGGATTTCCTAATGAATATAACAGACAGTAGGAATGCTTTAGGGGAATACATGCTAAACGTTATAATATCCCTATCATATTATTTCTGTTCCCTTGGTATTTGGCAGGCATTACCATGCCCTCGACTCCTCTTAGCTTTTGCCTTTTTGGCAGGAAATTTCTTTGGTTTATTCTTTTTTTAAAATATATAAATTTATTTATTTGTTTGTGTGTTTTATTTTTGGCTGTGTTGGGTCTTCATTGCTGCGCGCGGGCTTTCTCTAGTTGCGGCGAGCAGGGGCTACTCTTTGTGTGGTGCGCGGGCTTCTCATTGTCGTGGCTTCTCATTGTCGTGGCTTCTCTTGTTGCAGAGCACGGGCTCTAGAGCGCAGGCTCAGTAGTTGTGGCACCCGGGCTCTAGAGTGCAAGCTCAGTAGTTGTGGCGCACGGGCTTAGTTGCTCCATGGCATGTGGGATCTTCCCAGGCCAGGGATCGAACCTGTGTCCCTTGCATTGGCAGGAGGATTCTAAACCACTGCACCACCAGGGAAGCCCCTGGTTTATTCTTTTAATCTTAATTCTACCTGACTGGACCTCAACCCATCTTAATGGAAACATTCTTTAGAGAAGAAAAAAGGCAGCTTAGCTAGAGGCTGGTTAAGGTTTTATTGAAACACCACTTGTTAAATCTTTATGGTTAAGAAGAGGCCGGAGTGGTCTTAGTACACACAGAACTACCATATATTGTCATTTCGTTTTTCTCACAAATCCAAATAAATTGCCATTGCCATTAGTAGAGAGTTGGCAAGACTAAACTAGGCAACATATTCCGTAGAGTATTTCAGAAACATTGTCACAATAGTTAAACTGCATCAAGTTAACTCATAAAAGTGTATTCTATAATATTTGTTTCAGCAATCTTTTTAAAATGTTTCATGTCAAAAGCCTTCTACAAGTAAGTATCCATAGACTTAAAAATTCACGGTGCACAATGCTTGAATAGTGGATACTGGATGTTATAGGTTACCTGGAATGCTGAATAAATGCTAAACACAATGTTTTACGATCAAATACAGAAGTCACAGAATGGAATAGCTATACTACATTTTAACCAACCTGAAGTTTATGCTTGGCACACATTTTAAAAAGCTTAGTTTCTGGTTGAACAGTTTTCTTGTTTGAACAATTATTCCAGAAGTCTGCCTTATTTATATTAAATCCAGTCTTAACCTATTTAGTAGCTACCTTATTAAGGAAGCATTTGGAATTATGTAAGTGCTGATAAATTTCAAATTATGTAATTTAAGGAGAAACTACCACTGAATTGTACTTTAAACAGAAATGGGCTCTTCTTGCCTTCATGGGCAATTTACAAGAAGCAGGAAATACTACACAATTACCTTCTTGCCTGGCTTTCATCATGTGGTAAATGCAAGGTGAGTAACAGCTGTCACAGATAAACACGATTAGTACTAAAAGATTAGCACCAGGTATCAAAGGGCACGTGCACAGTCACTACCAGGTGAGTCAGGGACATTGTAAATTAACGTATTAGCTTGACGCACATGAAATTGCCATTTTGGGGTCAGAAGCAGTGGAGTATTGGCTGTTTCATGTGATCAACCTTAGATCTTTCAGAACAAAAAAGGACCTTGGATATACTTTAATCCAAGTTTTCTTAACCTGGGGTTAATATGGACTGGCCTCAAGGAGACCAGTAACCCTAATCCATTTATTAATTCAACTGATAGTGTGGGGAAGCTTATGATGTGCCAAGTACTATGATGGGAACTGGGGATATGCATGTGAGAAAGGCTAAGCCCCTTGCCCTCATGGATATTATATTTCAGTGGGAAAGCCTAGCAACTAATACATAATACATGAGGTCATTACTGAATTGAATGCAGACTTGTATGTCCTATGTTCATGTATGCAATTTTCTGGAGGGAGAGTTCATTGAATTCATGAGAGTGGTTTATGATCACCAAGGGATTGAGAATCAGAAACCTATTTCACCCTCCTCATTTGATAGATGGAAACCCAGAGCACAGGTGCGGAGTGATTTGCTCATTGCCATGTGGTTCATTAATGGCTGACTTAGAATCAGCACCCAGGTGTCCCGTTTCACTATCCGTCACTATTGCACACTGTAGGGGAGGTGATCTATGATTTTTCATCCCTTTTCTGTATTTATTTTCATTTTCACGGGACCTGCATACCATTTTGACTCAACAAATTCATGCCAAGAGTTGAGAATCTGGTCACAGAGACCTCAACCCTGACTTGAGCGTTGTAATGTTTTAGCTTTGTGACTTCAGGAAATTGCAGAAACCCTCATGGCCCCAGTTGCCACATTTGTAGAGTGATGTAAGTCATAACTGACAAATTATTGTGAGGATTAAATGAGATCATTTACATACACACACACACACACACACACACACACACACACACACACAGGTGTGCCCCCCACATTACTTGGTATAATGCCTTTCACCTGATAAGCACATCGGTTATTGTTATTATTACTCTGTTTAAAATTTTATTAAGCCTGTTCTTTGGTCCCATGTCCCCAGGCTCTAAAAATTCACTCCTCCTGTCTTCACCAGACTTTGATTCGAATGGCATGATTGGACTTTTACTAAATTCAGTAAAATGCAGAGGCAGTAGTGACCAACTACTGCTACAGACTACAGAGTATGTACTCTGGGGCTTGGCTGCCTGAGTTCAAATCCTGGCTCCACCACTTACTATGTATGTAGCCTTGGGCGAGTTACACAGGTTTTTCTGGGCCTTGGTTTCCTCATACATAGAATGGTGATGATAAACTAGCTACCTCACAGAGTTGTTATGAGGATTAAATGAGCTAATACATGTTACAGCAGTCCTGTGAGGTGGACATTATTAGGTTTGTTTTAAATAATCAGACACTTTAACAGATTTGTCTAAAGTCACACTGCTGTATGTGGCAGAGTCATTATCTGAACTCAGAGTCAGTACTTCAGTGTTTCTCAATGTCATTAAAATAAAATAGGTAGATGGGGGAGGGCCCTCTCTCCGCAACACGGTGTTTACAAGTCTTTGTCCTCCGGAGCTGCCCAGAGTGCCCTCTCTTCATTGGTGTTTGGCCAACCCTCTGTGACAGGACAAATGCCCTGAGGGCTTAAATATGGAAATCTAGTGGTCTCTTTTGTCATCCTGTTTGAGACTGCTTCAAATACCAGGGTTCCACCAGATTATAAACTGCTCAAGAGCATTTTATGTGTCTTCATTACTCCTAGCAGTACTGTACACAATGCTGGGCACATAGTAGATTCTCAAGAAATTTTATGCCTGTTTCAGATGAGTTTTCTCATTCTTTCTTCCTTGTGCTTTTATGTGTTGTCTGAGTTTTATATGATAAATGTGGTATTTTTTTAGTAAAAAAAAAAGCTATTTTCCCTGTAAAAAAGCAACATGTGGTTTGATTGGTTGATGACTTGCCATATCTATCCCTTTGAAATCTATCCTTTCTCTTTAGTAGGCCAGGGGATGTGGCTGTCCCTGTCCAAAGGAATCCTGATTGATCTTCTCTGGTGGCAAGAGGGCTCTGCCCCCTCCTTCCTGCGGGATAAAGGAGAGGCTTGGAAGAGTGGTTGGATTGGAAGGCCCTGGGGGCCAGCTGTTTTTCCCACAGTCCTTTCCTCAGTCTCTGACTCAGAGTGAATCTGGCTCTGTTTTCTGGTCTCCTCTTTCCTCTCCATACCTCGTGTCCTAGAGTTGTTTTCCAAACAAAGAACAGGCCATGTAAAGTCTGTGACCCAAGCTTTATTGATATGGAAGACAGATGAATGAAAAGGAAACCAGACCTCTTCCAGCATTCTGTGAACAAAACATATTTTAGAGGAAGCTAGTTCTTTTATGATGAAAGGTAGACAGTGAGGGAGGGGCTAAATTCCTAGTGTGATGTCTATCTTCTTACTCCCATCCATTCAGAAACTATCTCTACCTCAGGATCATTTTTGTTTGTTCTAAGAATTATTTTGTGTGCGGAAATGTGTGTGTGTGTTTGTGTGAGCAAGAGATATATCATTTTCTTTTTTATTGTTACAACTAGAGAAAGGTTTGAAATTTTTGCCTATTTCATTTTCACAAAGTTAAACCTGAAGTAAAACATACATTTTATAAATAGTGTTAATTGATGTTGCTGATAGTGCCGGGCAAAACTTGGGTAGCATTTTCCATAAAATAAGGATGATTGATTTGGCAAAGATGGAAAATATCGGATGAGAAACATTAGCCTCTTTCCAGGATCAGGGTGCCCTGTAAGGCTCTGAGGTGGTGCATTGGGGAAGGTATCAAAGGGTGAGAAACAGCACAAGTGAGTAGGCAGCAAAAAGGTTGACGGCAAAGAAATCTCCAAGGACTGCAAAATATACCCTCAAACATAAACTTGAATGTAACTTATCTATATAGTTGAAGAAAATGGATATGTATATTTTCTATTACATAGATCTTTTTGTATTTAAAAGAAGAGATACTTTCATATCTTCTTAGGACTATTCACCTGAAGTGTCCATTGAAGTATCCCTAAATGGCAGAGGAGTAAGATGGATATCTTCCATCAGCAGAGAAGTTGGGTTTGGGAGCATATTCTCAAGCAGTGTATAGGAAATTTTAAAATTATTTTGTGTCTCCTGTTTTATTTTTTTAAATCATATAAGCTTAAAAAAATCTTAAAAGAGATGTTCTAGGAGATGTATCAGACTTACTATTTGGCTTGAACCACCTTTGTCAATGTGTACCTATATGCATTTCTGTTTATTTCTGTTGAAGAAACATGGCCTTAGATGAGGGAGAGCTTTTTTTTTTTAAGGATAAACAGAGGCAAAAGAATAACAAGAAATTATTTGTGGTTTCTAGATTCACCCCGGGAGTCTAGGTTTGTAGGCAGGCCCAAGTCATTTGACATGGAAATCTTTTGAAGAAGAAATATGTTTTAGTCACTCTGTTCAAGAGGAGCCATGTGCATTCTACATATTTTATGGAGATTTTATGTACTGAATATCTAAGTACAAGTATTTAACAAATAATATTTGCATAATGTTGTACAATATCTGACAAATAATTAGAACTTACAAAAATACTAAACATGCTTGAATTATCCTCTGAGTTAATCTGAATTATCATAAGCTGAACTGCTATGTCAAAGAATGAAAGAAGAGTGGTAGGTTTTGTCATTTGAAGGGGCCAGTATTGCCATAAGAGCAGACTCAAAGACCAGGGAAAGAGAAACCAGAAAGTATCTCATCACATTAGGATCTTTATCCTAAGGAGGCATGAAGAAGGCCTGGAAAGATGTAGAAGGCACATCCTGGAGAAAACCCACACCAATTTAAGGGGCCAGGTTTTATGTGCCCATGTTTGACTTAAAGACGTATATTAAAAATACAATCCATACCAGGAAAGGCATGGAATTATCCATTAGAGAGCTAGAATGGACTTCAAGCAGCCATGACGTTCCATCAACATTCACATCATCTCCATATTACAATTGGACAACTGAGGTGAAGACAGTTGCCCAAGTTCACGTGGTTCACAGTGGTAAAACAGAGATCATCACCCAGGTTTCCTGCGGCTAGTGCAGAATTCTTTCAGCTTACACTCTTTTGCTTTCCCGTGAGTCAAACAGTGTGGTCGGTGTCTTCTGGGTGGTGATTCAAGCAGTTTGTTTTTTAAAAATATACAACTTTAAAAGTAAGTAATGTAAGCGCTTTAGGTGATGGAGATAGCATGGTCACAACCAGCATGCTTAGGAACGCTTTTTTAAGTATGTCAGGCTTCAATATGGAGAGGCCAGTATCTTCAGTGAATGAATCATTCAAGTCCTAATTTAGTGAAAATACTACAGTCCTAGGGAATATTTTTATATGGGGTTCCCCTTAGCGGTCTAATTTTAAACAGCTGGGACTCATTTGTTAAGCTGTAGTCTATTCTACTTTTTGAAAAGACTGATATGTTTTTTGTCCCGTACAGAAATGGAACTTTCCAGAAAGTCTGAACACATTGCCCTACTTGAACTGATATGATAACAGCTGCCTGGGGACCCTGCTGGGCAGCTTGGGCCTTTTGTCCTCCACCTGTGTCCTGCTATGAGAGTTATGCTGTGATAAGTACTGCTTCAAGGCTGAGGGACTGGCTGCCTTCCAGGATCCCATTGTTTATGCCCTTTCTTGTATTGAATGTTCTGTTTCTGTACTTACTGATGTTGCTGAATCTGATCAAGAACCCAGGTGTCCCACCTCTTGCAGATCCATGTCATCTTGAAGGTTCAGGAATCCATAGTCTACTTGGAAAAGAGGAGTAAAGGAAGAAGGAAGGAAATATTAATTGCCTTGACTCAAAAATATGGTGAGAGAACTTTGCAACATACAGAAGGTTAAAAGACTGCAGCACCTTCTTGACAGTTTGATTGTGGTTTGTTTTACATAATGCTGTTTGCTGTACGAAGACAGATCCTTATCTAGCAGAGATGAGAAGCAGAACAAGGCCCACCCTGACTTCCCACCTTGCTCTTATCAAGCTGCATGTGACAAATGAATCAACAGGAAATTTTGCTGGAAGAAGTTGATGGTTGGGCGGTTACACAGCAAGCAGCGAATGGTTTATAGATATCATGAGGCCAAGCACTGATCTTGCCCCCACTGCAACGTGTTGGGGTCCATGTTAAAAATAAGATGAGTATATGTCAAAAGCAAACCACTGGGGCTTCCCTGGTGGCGCAGCGGTTGGGAGTCCACCTGCCGATGCAGGGGACGCGGGTTCGTGCCCCGGTCCGGGAGGATCCCACATGCCGCGGAGCGGCTGCGCCCGTGGGCCATGGCCGCTGAGCCTGTGCGTCCGGAGCCTGTGCTCCGCGGCGGGAGGGGCCGCAGCAGTGAGAGGCCCGCGTACCGCAAAAAAAAGAAAAAAGCAAACCACTGGCTTTGGGGAAGTGTTTTGTTCTCTGGGAAGCATCCCTTGTCTGATATGGTACACGATGTTCCAGCTCATACTGTCCAGATGTACAGCTAAACCTTTCTACAGAGAGAGGGAATGATGGAGTACAATGTAGCTACGATGTAGTTTAATACAAGCAAGTTATCACTAATAAATTTCTAGGCTCAGTTAAAGTACGACTGAATCCTTGTCAGGTGCTCTCTGCTGTTCTAGTTTACTTTAGAACCCTGAGTTTCAGGACTTAGATTTATCTGGATAGATCCACCAGTACTGAATCATTCATTCCTCAGTTCAACAAATCTTCATTGAATGCTGTGCACTGTGCTGGGCTCTCAGGACCCTGAGAATCTGATAGTTGTAACTCCTGATGACATGGATCTTGTAGAGAATCTATTGCTTTTAACCTTAATCTACTTTCTAAAGCGGCCTTTCTCAAGCAGTTCCATAAGAGAATTAAGCTGTACAGAAAATGATTTGAGTGACTATTTTCTCAACTCTTCTAAGGATGGAAGTAGTTGGTACCATTCCAGATGTATTGGAGATAAATTCATTCATCACCTGCAATGCATGCCTTAAGCCATTATGGCTAAATGGACGCTGGTTGACGAGTGTTTCTCAAAAGGAATAGGTCCTAGCTTCTTAAAGCCCCTGCGGGCTTCCCTGGTGGCACAGTGGTTGGGATTCCGCCTGCCGATGCAGGGGACATGGGTTCGTGCCCCGGCCCGGGAAGATCCCACATGCCACGCAGCAGCTGGGCCCGTGAGCCATGGTCATTGAGCCTGCGCGTCTGGAGCCTGTGCTGCACAACGGGAGAGGCCACAACAGTGAGAGGCCCACGTACCACCAAAAAAAAAAAAAGCCCCCGCTACAACCTTGGTCAAAACTAGTAACGAGCAGACATTAATAGGGATTAGGAGATTCGTAACACCCTCCCTCCCCCATGCACAACTGGCTTTGAGGAGAGAAAGGACAAATAAAACTCAGTAGATTCTCTTAGGAAAAATAACCCTTCATGTTGAATAAGTTGGGTGAATATTTTATGGGTGAAGGTGCTGTTCAGAGATGATGGTAAGATACATTGACTTTGTCTGGGAAGGATGTGAAGCAGCTGAGAGTCTCTGGGGACTAAAGAAAGGTGAGGACCAGACATGTAACAGAAAATGCTGTGAATGCATGGTGCACTAGCATCTCTTTAAATGTTTTTGAGAGCTAAAAATAAAGATTGGAATTCCCATTTTCCCCATGCATTTTCAAGAAAACAACTCTCTTGGCCTGGACCGCATGGATTTTGGTTTGAATAGGGTTATACTCCTGTGAGCTTAGGTGCCCCAGCTCATCAGTTTGCAGAGGAGCCTGTGATGTGATTCTTGGGTACTAGCTTTTATTCTAACAGGTTTCCTATCTCTTGTATTTCAGACCCTCTATCCCGGATCACCTGTTTATCTCTCCTTGTTGTCCCCTCATGTATGTCAGGATTCTCCAGAAAAACAGAACCAGTAGGAGACATATATACACACATTATGTATATATATATATGTATATATATATACATACATATATATATAATTTACATATACATATACAACTACAATATGCATGTATATATATTTATACAAGCAGTTCTATTTGTATTATGGATATATGGATACAGATGCAGATGTACAGATTTGTTGTAAGGAATTGGTGGTTCACACAATTAGGGAGGTGTGACCCAGGAGAGCCAATGGTATTGTTCCAGTCCCAGGCCTGAGAGGCAGAAGAGCTGATGGTGTAATTTCCAGTCCAAGTCTGAGTCCAAGGGCAGGAGAAGACTGATGTCTCAGCTGAAAGACAGTGAGGTAGAAAGAGAGTGAATTCTTCCTTACTCCTTTTTTGTTGTATTTAGGTCCAAAAAGGATAAGATGGGGCCCACCCACCTCGGGGAGGACAACCTCTTTTACTTAGTCTACCAGTTCAGTTGCTAATCTCATCCAGAAACACCTTCACCTAGAATAATGTTTAACCAAATATTTGGGCACACTGTGGACAGGGGGACAAATAAGATTAACCGTCACACTCAGCCAGTTCTTTAAATGGCTGTTGCCTATGCTTGTACTTTTTTCTTTAGCCTTTGCATTCCGTTTCCTTCTGATAAGCCACCCCTCTGCCCCAAACATATGTGTACATAAGACAGACACTTTGCTTACGCTTCTACCCTGAATAAACACTAACTTTAAAACTTTCTACTTATCCTTTTGCAGTATTTGAGTACTCATATTATGCAGGCTGATGATAAGCTCCACTGACTTACATTAAAGTTTAAAAGTGTTCCAGGCTGTATATTTATATTGTTACACAGACTCCACCTTTATTCTATTCCTTTTCTTCTCATGCCTACATATTATATTACCAGCCTCTTTCCTCCTAGTTTAATGTTTCGATTGACAGTGATTTTACTTAGGGACAAGAGAATTCCCCACACAGAAGAAACATGTGTCTGTAAGGACTGATATTGAATAGGATTGAAATGCTTGGTGTTTTCAGTCAGCTACATCTTGTCTCCATCAGCGTGCTGTTGTGTCTGGGCCACTCAGAATCCTGACTCCTTCCATGAATGAAAGAGAAAATATTTCAATTCTGTGTTTTACTTTTCTATCTTAAGTGAAAAAGGAGTAATAGTTTAATTAATAGTTTAATGTTCTTTACATTTATCTCTGGATTTCAACCAGTTCATCTCCCAAAACTTAATGGACCTGTTTGCAAGAGAAGATGTTGGAAAAGAAGAAACACTGATCATTTCTAAATATGTTCTCAAATACTAATTAATTGTCCAGTGGGTCCAGGGCCTTGTCATTGAGAGCAAAAAATGTTAGTTGGAGGAGTGGAGAGTTGCTGTTGAGTATGCAGAAGGGTTAAGGTTACTATTCTTTATGAAAAAACATCTCACTTTGTTCTTATATCTCATGAAGAGAAATAAAACAGGTCAACAATTTATTGGAAGTAGTCACCATGTTATTATCAAAAGCGCCCTGCTCAACTAAGCATCAAATGTTACATGCTTCCACATATTAGCCATAGGACTTTTATCAGAGGAAATGCTTTAAAAAGATGAATCTCTAACATCTCAGATACTTTGATTCCTGTGTTAGCTTAAGACACATTTTTGTCCAGAATAAGTGAAAGTAATACTACCAATGTATGCTCAAGACATTTTGGGATTTTAATTGAATGTCAGAATAAACATATTCATTAGGAAATTAAGCACTTTACCTGAAGATTTTTAGATCGACTTGTTTGTGAGTAGATCCTTTAATGTTGTCAATTTCAATCAAATTTCCATCATTTAAAAGGGGATGATTTAGGGTTATTTGCTCCATGCAGATGTCCTCATCTGCTTGCTGCTTCTCTCCCGATAACACCTCATCACCGATACATACGCTCCTCCACTGCACTTTTTCTCAACTAGGGGCAATCAGCAGTACGTTGAACATACATCTGTCTGACCACTGATAAAGTTGTACCATGAGGAGCCTCCTGTTGTATGCATGGTCACAAAATTCCAGATTTCAGATTCAATTTAGAGAAACCATAAAACGAAAAGGGCTTTGTATTGACTTGCCTGGGTATCAGAAAAACTGCATTTAGTACTTTTCTTATGCTAACCAGGATGACTGTTGAAAGGTAGTTTCCTCTGAACAGAAGTGTAGTGCGGAGTGGAGTCAGAATCAGTAGTGGGGACTAGAAACATGAGGTTTTCAAAGCAACTTAATATGTTACTTAAAAACTCGGCCCAGCATGAGAGTAAAATCAAGACACACAAAATTTACCCTCTCGTAGAGCAACAGTTGTTAAAGTAATAAATTGCAAATACTACTCGATTGTGATGCACTCCTCCCTAGTAGAAAAGGCACCCACCCTTGACTTAAAACAATGTGACATCTATTCTCATAGTTTTCAGCACTGTGTACCATGTACCCAGTGAAACAAAGCTGATTATTTTTAAATACTCTTTTGGTGTGAATTCCTTTGATTTTTTTGAAGTACAGATTTTACTTTGAAGTTGACAGTGTTCAAAGCATGAGTTACAAAGCACAGAGAAGGCTATTGCGTAGCATCCATGAGAAGACATTATTTCCTAACTGTATCACTTGCCACGTTTTTAGCTTTATCTGCGGTCAATTTAGCAATGCCTGAGAGCCTTCTCAATAAGAGATGTGAATATACTAATATAAAATAGAGCAATATATGTTTTCAGATGTAAGACAAGTATGTATTGAATATACATATTCATTTACATATATATGAATATACATACACATATTTTTTTCCTTTATTTAGTAACACTTTCTCGCAATTACATGTGGCAATGGAGGGAGCTTGGGCTGGGATTTGAAGGATCTTGGTTATAGTTCAGACTATATATTACCTATTAGCTATGTGACCTTGGGTAATTTTCTTAACACCTCCAGGGCTCAAATGCACCCTTTCTAAAATAAGGGGGTTGACAGAGGTTCTTAATCTTTCTTTTGGTTATGAGCTCCTAAGACTGATAAAATCTATAGATACTCTCCCTAGAAAAATTCATGAATGCACATTGACACTAAATCTTGTACGCCTTTGAGGAAGGTCATTGACTTCCTGAAGTACATACATGGATTTAAGGGTAAGAATAGCTAGACAGAACAAGTTTTGAATTTTCTATTTCTGTATGATAGGATTCCTCAAATCACCTTTTGATCATGAGTACTTATTAATAATTAGAACATATTAATGAGTTCTTTGTCTGTTCCTGACACCAAACCTGTGGCTTGGGCTTCTTAAGAAGGATGTTGCAGCTGGAGCTTAGCGCACAGCCTGCGAAGAGAAAATCATGTGTGTGAGTCCACACATCTCTGGAGCATCTGGAGAAAACAGAGCACTGACCCGTGTTTACAAAGAAGCCAGAAAATCTGACCTGATAGCAGCTCACACAGAACAGACTTGGGGATTTTACTTGACCACAACCTCACTTTGAGCCAACAGTGTGACATAGTTTCCAAAATTGTCTGTATCAGCCCCTGTAGCCTTTAAAGAACTTGAATTTTCAAATCCTGGATGGTCAAATTCCAGGGCCCAGGACATGATATATTTACAATTTAGAGGCATGTCATGGGGATCATAATTCAATGGGTCATTGTTGGAGTGAAAAAAAATTTAAAGGAGGGGGGCAGGATGAAGAAGGATCTGGAAACTTTGCCATATGAGGAATGGTCATGAAGATGAGGAGTATTTCATCACTGTGTTATCAGGGAAGAGAAATCGAGGTTTCTGGACATGGAAGGTGGAGCCATCTTACTCTGGGTAACTCTAGAGGTTGGAAGTAAGCCAGTGGCTAGATTTAATTCCGCATGAGGAAGGGCTTTCTAACAACAGTGTGCAAATATGAGATGCACTTTTTTGTAAAGCAGTAGAAGGCAAGAGATGAAGAAGAGGCTGCATGACCACCTTGCCAGGGAGATTTTGGAAGGGATCCAGTTTGGGGATGGGAGTGAGAACAGTGGTTGGTGAGAGAGAGGACTTGATGAAATCTAGATTTTTGGTGTGGGAGAAGTGGCTTAGGTTAAGTGATTACTAGAAAGAGAGTATAGTCTTTTCTGAAGTTATAAAGACAACATGAAAGAGGCCTCCTGCTTGGTCACTAATCCCAGAATGTAAGTGTCAGTCTGGCAGTTGTCACTCACTGTGAAAACTGACAGATTCCCTAGTAAAATGTTTGCCCTACAGAATGAAAGGAGCTATCGTAAATATAGCCTGGCCAGACACTGAGACTGCATTAAGTGGAAATAAGCAGAAATAAGTAGCAATATTATCATACACACAATGCATATTTCATTTAATCTTCACTACAGCCCTACAGCGGAGGCACTGATGACATCATCATCCTCATTTCACAGAAGGAAAATACAGGTATGGATAAGGTAATATGGCAAGTAGTAGTAGAGCTGGAACTTGAACTCAATAGTCTGAGTCTATAGGCCATGCAGTTAATTACAGTAGGCCACTACCTCCAACAAATTTGTTCTTGAAAGAGGTCCACAGTGTTATTTAGTCTTTTCCAGGTTCATGGGCCATATGTTATATGTCCACAATGATGTTCAGTAAAGATTACTTATAAGTCATTGAGCAATACTGATAGAGCACTCTTAATAGGCCAGGCATTAGTCTAGGGTTGGGGATATAGCAATGAGCAAAATAGACACAGAAGTGCCACTTACATGCCAGTGGAGAGAAACAGTTAATATACAAGAAGGACATTTTATAGTCAGTTAGAAAGCAGTCAATACTATAAACATAGTAGGAAAGGGGGTAGGAAATGCTGGGGAAGCAGCTTGAAATTGGGAGGTAGGAGAAGTCCCATTGAAAGGCAATATTTGAGAGGTGGGGGGGGGGTTCCTCCTTTGATCCAGGTGAAGTTGAATTTTCCATCAGCTCCGCATGGAGATTCCTGGGAATCTTGGAGAAACACCAAAGAGCAGTACAAGTTGCTACTTTAACCCCATAGCCCACATAGCTTAAATGGGCATGGAAGTAATGGGTTAAGCAGAATGTGAAAATAAAAATAAGTGCAGCGTGCAGTCCTGGAATTGTTCATCCGTCCTAAAGGCCAAAGCCCTTGGTTGCTGCGTGCTTCCAGCTGGACTAAGTGTGGGAAGAATAGGCCACCTGCTTCTGGCCAGTGTGGCCGGAGGAAGTGGACATTTCAGGCCAGTCAGTGGCTCCTGAGGAAATGCCAGGCATCTCTCCAACAAATAGCGTATGCATTCTTGTGAGGTCTGTAGGAACCTTGCCAGCAAAGAAGATCTGACAGGATATCCGGTGTTTTGCTAACTACCTCCATCAGTTATTTTCTGCTGAGAGGTTTCCCCCACAAAACTCTAAAGCTTTGAAGAGTCCAGTGCTTTTTTCTTCCATTTCTTTATATATATGTGACTTTAGGCCAGAAAATTTCTCACCCTTAGCTTTACTTTCCCTCCTTGCTGCTGAAGAAAAGGCATAGGAACCATGGGACAGTAAGATCTATTGCCTAGATTGATGAACTCTGAGCAATGTGAGGGCAAAAATTATGGCTTATTCATATTTTTATCCAACCCAGAAGCTATCCCCATAACCAGGACTTGAATCTTGTAGGTGGGCAATAAATATCTGTTACAAGTTGAATACATGTGATTCTTCCACATGGCTATTTTAGGAATAATGGACACACAAAGATACCAAGCCTCTTAGCCCAAACAAATATAAAGTTCAACAACTTCAACTTTTATTTTAAAATAAGCAAGCAAATCTAAATGCTGGATTATCTTTCATTTAATTCGAGAATAGAATAAAAACCAAATAGCAAGAATTAAAGTTCAATTCTTGGTGTCTTTGATTCTTAGTATTCGCTTTCTCTTCTGAACAAAAATTTTCTTTACAGAATATGCAAGAAGAGTAGTAGAAAATGATGGTTAGGGAGGAAATTAACAGAGTTAACCAAAACCACAGAACATACTATGGGCTTTTTTAATACGTGACTTTGCTCAGCTATCTTAGTAAGCCATTTGCCTTCATATTTTGCAGTTTTTCTTAATGTGAAAAAGCAGATAAATGTTGGGAAGAAAAAGTCTCCCTTAGGTTTTGCTTTTTAAAATGGGAATATGAGAATGGAAAGTAAAATTAAAGAGCGGAGAATCGTCATTTTGTCTGCCCTGTTTCCTCTGAAACTTTCCATTTTTGTTTTTCCATGCACTGAATGAAGACGTAAGTCTGACACTCCAGAGAAGAATGTTACTTTCATTAGAGTGACGCGGAAATGTTCAGCTAACAATTCTCTGGGCGAATTTGGCATTTTAAGAAGAGACTCGCAGTAGTTCATCTACGTCTGTGTCAAAAATGTCCATGTTTTGAGAAAAAGTGACTTTTCTTAAATGTCATGTTTCTTTTTGCCTTTGAAAGACTAAATATCTTCACCATTACTGCTAATAAAATTATTTCGTGACATTTCCCCCCTTTCTTATATAAATAGCTATTCTCATCCACTCTTGACCAGTCCTGAGTGCCTTTTCCATGTCTGATATATTTCCAGCTTTAGGCCTAACATACGAACATAGTAGATAAAGATAACTTTACTTGATTCACTGCAAAATAAGTTTCTGATGGAAAAAGCTAAAAGAAAGAAGCCCACACTGCTAGTTACCATTCAGTACTGCCTCTTCCATTGTTTTCCATGGGAAATTTATCAGTCAGAAAAACAGAAGCCACTCTATGTTTTTCAGACATTAAAGAACCCGAGACAGAAGATAGGTGCTTATAAGACTTTTGGAAAGGCAGGAGGAAAGCTTACCACTAGATCTCAGGTTTGCTGCTCTGGGGAAGTCAGTAAATTGAGTGGCTGACAAATGATCACAGCTGCTTCCAGCACGAAGAAAGGTGCTTTTCAGGGAAATATGCAGAGGCTGCTACAACTTCATGTCTACTGAAGTCTGGGAGTCTTCTACCTTAGCCTTCAGAGGACCAAAAATAAGGCTTTTGCCTTTTTTTTTTTTCCCTTCTAATTTTCACCTGAGTGACTCATGTCTAGAGTGGAAACTGCTGGCAGGGATTCTGGGAAATAGTTCCCAGGTTTTCCAGCCTTCTGATTCAGTTGAGGGCACCCGGGGGAGAAAATGATGCTGAGTTACTAGCAGATAATCTGCCAGTGGGAACAACAGAGGTTGCTGGAAGTTAGGGAATAACTAGATAGTTCAAGACAAAATCCTAGGCAGGACCAATAAACCAATGGTCTGCACACACTCTAAAAACAAAATGTTAATTATCATAAGCCCCATAGTTTCAGAAACAACCAAGTCATGCTAAATAAATGTCACTTCCTTTATTTGATAGGGCACTAGGACAGGCAAAGATGAGGAAGGCATTGCCACTGTATCTCTCGATTTGGAGGAAGGATTTTAAAAATACATCATGATATCCTTGTGCACAAGTGTGAACTGCTTGGTGTTATTGTTAGGGAATTCATAACTGGTTAAACACCCCCCTTATAAAAAAGTCATTTGTGGGTTAATGTCAACCCGTCCAGAGGAAGTTCTCTAGTAATGAGCCACAAGTCTCAGAATTTAACTTTTTCTTGGGGGAAATGTCCAGAAACATAATTCTCAGAACCTTCTAAAATTATATGGGCTGAAATGGCACTCCATAACCAGCCACTGGGATGCTGTGGAATATGCTGCCTACAATTAAATATCACGTTCACATATAAATAATAAAAAACATTTCTTCGCATAAATTTTCTCCCTTCTTAACAAAAGGGCTCCTGTTAGGGCAGATGCTTTTCTTAGCCAGTGCATAACTCCCTCTTCTGCTGGTTCTGTGTAGCTAAACCCTCCTCCTGGATGAGGCATGAAAGATGGTGAGTCAAAGTCACACTCTTTGTTCAGTAGCTTTCATGCAACTGCCTCCTATTTGGGTATACAAAGTTTCTCTTCATCTGCCCGTGTCCATGTTAATTATTTTTCCTACCTTTTAAAGAATAATCTTGCCAAAGTGCACACCAGATCATGTCTCTCTCTTTAATACCTGTCAGTTGTTCCAGCTGTCCTTAGGATAATGTCTAAACATCAAATATGTGATATCAACCTCATTATGATCTGGCTGTGCTTATCTGTCAGCTTCATCTCTTTATACTTCAACCACATTGAACTGCTTACAATTTCCTGAAACCCTCCCACCATGCCTCATTCTCCCCTCTTCTTGTCTGGCCAATGTGCATGCCTTCTTCAGATCTTCCTTAGATGTCACACCCTCTGGGCAGCCTCCCCCAACTCCGCAAGACTGGGATTCATTTCCTGTGCCACTGAAGCAGGCTGTAACACATATCACATCATATCAAAGTTACTAATAAACTCTACAGAGAATTAATCTTCTTCTACATTTTACCTAGCAGCATTTACTCTAGTACCTAGGATATGGTAAGGCCAAAACAAAGACACATTGAGTAAAGAATGGAACTAGAAGTCTAAACATAACTCTGTTCACTGAGTTTATAAATCAGGTGCTCTTGAAACCGAGTGAGCCTTGTAGCCTGAATGTGTTAGGCAGTGCTTCCCCTCTGAACACGAATGGCAGTGGTCCACCCCATGGGCAAACTAAGAATATCATATGAGAGGAGTTGCCTTAAATCTTTTAAATTTGCATTCTGGTCACAAAATAACGTATTCTCCAACGTAGTGCACCATGTCATCTGTCAACCTGTTTTGGAGAGGTTTGACATGATTGTTTACTTGTCTTTCAACATTCAGTAGTTGTCAAACTATCTACCAATCAACCACCTGAATTAGAACAGAGAACAGAACAAACATGATAACTCTGGCGGGGCTACAATGATGTGAAATTCTTACATAATTCAGCGTGATTCTGTCATCGATAATGTATGTGACAAAAATATTTCTGTCTCCGTTTTTTTGACAAAGGCCTTTTTGTCAAGAGAGATTTTTGTGTTGAATGTTTGTCAGCCTTGTAAATCGTTTATGAAATTCAACATGCCTGAAAAAGTGGTATTTGCTCCACAAAATTCACGTAGTCTCAACTAATCCTATACAAACAAGTGCTATTCTGTTCCTTTACTCTCTTCTTTCTAATGCTTCCTACCTCAGAAGAATGAGAATACAGATCCTACCAGTAGGAAATACCTTTAGAGTTCCTGCTCTCCCAATGAACATAAGATGGAAGACTTAAATGAGAGCAATATTTAAATCCAGCACCTGCTGATGGTTCTAGGCTTTGCGCCTTGTGAACTATGACAGTAGTCAGGGCTGTGTATTCAAAGCAGAGCATGCTTTATGGTTGTGCATTTGGGTACAAAGGCTGTATCAGAGGGGGAGGTGGGGGCAATTCTTCAGCCTGTGTTCCACCCCCCCACGTCATGTACCCTGGGATGCAAATGCCTTTTCCGGTAGGAAAGGCATCCTCTTTCCAACGTGTCTTTTCTGGTGGAGGTGCCTTTTCAATTACATCTCTTCAGAGGGGGAGATAGACGCTAGCAGTGGTCTTGGTTAGAATTACTGCACCTTATTATCCATTTGCTGAGTTGTTGTTGTGCCTTTATGATTCCTGGTGGTGAAACCTGGTTCCACTCTTCCATAGGCTCCTTTCAGTGGAAACTTTATGACTTGGTGTTTTTAATGGAATCAAAGAAACTTGCTATTAGTCAAATAGCAGTAGGGATAAGTATATTGTATGCTCTGTATTCAACTGGGTCCGTGGGCTTATTCGTAGATATGGGATATATATATATGAACCTCTTGCTTTTTATGGAATCTAGTTTACAGGTCAGGAAATAGCTGTCTGGGAAACATTTCTCCTAGCTCTTGCAAAAATTTTAGAATACAACTATGAGGACGTTTTGGACTTGCTTTGGAAAAAGTTTCAGGTTCATTTGCTTTTGGGAAGGCCCTCCGAACTATGCAGACCTTTAAAAACGTGAAACATGTTTTGCTGAAAATAACTCAAGGGAGGGAATCCTCATGAGGTTTGTGATACTTCCTGCCCTGGTCAGGCCATAAATAACATAAAAGAGTAATGCCTTTGGTATTTGAACGCTTCCATGTTCAGTCTTAAAGACAAATAGAAGTACAGAGGTGTGAGAAAAATGTAGGATTTCCGTAATGAGCATTAAATGAAGGTATGATTTGAGATTTGTGTAAACTTCGGGCTTTGCCATTAATACTCAAATTTTCATGTAGATCCACTGAGAGCTTTTCCTCTAGACTTTGGTGTTAATTTATTGGAAACTAGTAAATTCATGTACACAGAGACTTAAAGTTTCTCTAGGGCTTGTCTATCTCAAAGTATATGGCAGTACTGATGATTTTTATAAGAATATTGAACAAGTCGTGTTATGGCAAAAAGATGCTATTGGTAGTTTCCTCAAGAAATATTTAGCTAGCTGCACCTACACATACCTAAGGAAGCAAAACCAAATCTCATTGCTGTGGCAGGTCTAAGAAAATTACAAGGAAAGAATTGTTCAAATGTATTGGTTGGTTTGTTTAATGCATGAGTTGAAAGTTGACTGATGTTTGTCTGTGATAAAATTTTAATATTAGTCCCAGTTCCTGAGACTGGAAAAGATGCATAGTTCTTTGTGCCTTAATATTGATAATATTGTGCCTAGAGCTGAATTCTAATGCGCGTCTATAATTAGATGTTGAAGTGAATGGTCTTAGTGATGAGGAACTATCTGTTGAATTAATGTCAAAAATATTTGTGTATGTGTATGTGTGTGTGTGTGTGTGTGTAGTTTTATTTCTGAACTTATACAAAAGATATTGATACTTTTGCAAAGTAAATGATACAGTAAATCTCTTTCACCCCTAGGCCCCCAATCCTTTTCCTTACAAGGGACTCTTTCCTTCCTCCTGAACTTCTATTGTAAGTTGAAAGTCCTACTCAAGGGTACATATTATAATTCTTCCCAAAGCATCTGCAGATAAAGCTTTATATCACTAATATTAGGGACACCTGACTCTAAAGCCTTTTCCTGCAAAGCTAAGTGGTGAGCTTGCTGTGTTGAACCAAACAATGAAGAGTTCAGAGGACTGCCTTGTCGCCCGTTAATCAGATTATGCAGGACATCTCGAGTTGGGCCCTATCCCTGAGAACTCTTTTTAAGTCAGAGTTAAATATTTGCATGCTTTCCAGAATTCTTCTGTGGATTTAAAGATACATTCCTTAATATTTTACAAAAGAAAATCAGCCAAAATATTCTTAAAAATAACTGGACTCTTTGCCTATGTAAGTTATAATTGGTGATATGTATGTGGGGAAGAGAGACTCATTATCCCTAATCCACAGCTATAAAGACAGACAGGAACTAATTTACAGTCTCTGGATGGATGAAAGCAAACACCCATTCAGGAGAGACAATCAGAAAGAAGTCATATCTGATGGCATGTATTTCCTTCAGTTCTGATATGCCTTTTCATTTTTTAAAATTTAGACCCAACACAGCAATAAATAAAAATTTTTTTAAATAAATTATTTTAAATATTTAATATAATATAATATATTATATATAATATATATAATATAAATTATTTTAAATAAATATTTAATATTTTAAATATTTTAAATAATTTATTTATTTTTTATTTTCAAGTGAAGGAAATGATTAATTTAATGATAGCTTACTGCAGAATAGGTCCTGGAAGTTTTTTGTTTATTTGTTTGTTTTTTCCTCAGCTCATTTAGTTTCACTCAGCACCTTATTATCCCTCAAACCATATTCCGGTGCACCATCTATCTTCAGTAGCCCTGCTTTTCCAGGACTACACTGTCTGTGCTGCATGATGAATCATGTACATCTGTGAATGCCTCGAATGGTAGTTGTCGAGACCTTTTGAAATAGAGCATTAACCTATAATTACATAAGATCAAATAGTTTAGATGGGAACAGGCCTCCTAAGATGTTCAGAGCATTGATGCAATCTTTTGATGATCAGTAGTTTAAAAAAAATAGCTCACTCCCCCAGCCCATTTCAAATGTCAAGTAATAAGTACAGGAGAATACAAGCACCTGGATTCCAGGTGCAAAGGGAGAAACAGTGCTGCTGATACAGTCAGAAAGGGCCATTCAGTGTTTCGGCTATCAACCCTGGAGTATGTAATCACAGTGTATGCTCAAGTTCTGAAGTGATTGCAGCTTCCCTGACATCCATCCAGATGAAGAAATAACAAGTAAAAATTTTTCAAGAAGCTTGAAAAAAGAAGGAGGCTTTCAGGCTAACATGATGCTGAGAATTTATGCTTCAAAAAATCTTTCCAACACATAGCAATGATGGGTAAAATGTTAAACACACAGACACAAGCACACAAACACCACAACTGGACTCAGATATAAGATAGATATCTATGTGGATGAGAAATAGAACAGAAACAAAGAGTGGCGAGTAGAGGCTGAAGTCACAATTTTCTGAGTTTTGTACTTGTGACAAATGATATAGCAATGCTGGGCCAGAGCTCATTAAAAGTAGTCCTTTCGAGGCAAGAATATACAATGGAGAAAAAACAGCTTCTTCAATAAGTGGTGCTGGGAAAACTGGACA
>NW_020172731.1:5952618-5966170 GCF_003031525.2 Neophocaena asiaeorientalis asiaeorientalis | reverse complement strand
AGGAATAAAGTCTCAGATGTAGAGAATGGATTTGAGGACATGGGGAGGGGGAAGGGTAAGCTGGGAAGAAGTGAGAGAGTGGCATGGAATATATTCACTACCAAATGTAAAATAGATAGTGGGAAGCAGCTGCATAGCACAGGGAGATCAGCTTGGTGCTTTGTGACCACCTAGAGGGGTGGGAGGGAGATGCAGAAGGGAGGAGATATGGGGATATATGTATATGTATAGCTGATTCACTTTGTTTTAAAGCAGAAACTAACACACCATTGTAAAGCAATTATGCTCCAATAAAGATGTTTAAAAATAAATAAATAAATGATAGGTCCCCAAGAGAAAAATACTAAGTCAAAGTATATGAATGCTTTAGTTTCTTGATACATATTCCCAAAGTCCTTTGCAACAAAACATCTAAGTTTAAATTTTCTACTGTACCACATTGTTTTTGCCAGTGATTGTGACAATGAAGGACTTTTAAAAGAACTACTTTATTATTTAAATCACTGTCCATGAAGTTTATGTAACAGCTTACTTTGTGATTTTCTTGTTCTAAAACACCAAAATGTGCAGGGACATGCTATATGTTTAATATATACTTGAATATATGTTTAATATATACTTGAATATATACTTGAATGTTACTTAAAGAAATGAAATTGTATATACAAAATAAAATTTAGGGCTTAGTTTCACTAATAGTAATAAAAATCTATCAAAATAACTAGAAACGTTGTTAACAAAATTATGATTCAGCTCAGTAGAATTGAAATCAAGATTGAAAGTGTATAAAATGGTATTATTGTAATGAGAAAGCTGAGTTAAATTCTTGTGACTATACAAAAACATTTGTTTTTATTTAGTCTAAATTATTTAAATATGGAGAGTCTATGAGAAAAGGAAGTGTATACATTAAAAATAGTACTTAGGCTACTCCCAATGGAGCTGAAAAAATTTTACATGACTATATTTCAGTAGCAGTCATCATGCCAGTATAATATTTCCCATTCATTTCTTTAATGCTAAATTAATCCAAATTTATACTTATAAATACATTTAGTGAAAAGCCTGAATTATAGGATATTTAAATTAAATGCAACTTGATTTCTTTCAAATAATGAGTCTTTACATATCACTGGATTTTTAATAACTTTGATTCTTAAGATAAACTAAAACACACACACACACAAATAAATAAGGAACATGTAGAAACAAATGTAAAAGTTACAGAGTTCATATTCTTTTCCTAGGGATGAAATTTCAGGCCCTTAGGCTACCTCCTATTAATTCAGAATTAAATGTAAAAGGAAGATTTGCAATTTAATATACCAGTTTACCCAATAAATAGCAGTGTAGAACAGCCTAATAGAAGCTCTTTACCTGAGATATTTGGGATTGTGATTTTTCTGGCTTTGTTTTTTTTTTTGAGTATGGAGATGTTAAATCTGGGGTATCTTATAGTAGAAGGAAACATTTTTGCACATCTTGTATTGTTCACTGTTAGAGTATAAAGCTTGATCTTCTAAATGATGACCTTGCATTATCAAGAAAATATTTTTGAATTGTCTTTAAAATATGCTGTCTATAAGAGGGAGACTTGTGAACATACTGCAGGTGATTCCATGAAATTGTTATAATATTAAGGAGTCATTACTCATAATGGTAATTTTTACTTTTTTTTTTTTTTTCTCTTGACAATGGTACTTAATGATTTTGCTAAAGGTGGTGTAATGGGAATTTTTACTTATCTGGAAAATTCATATGTACTAAATATTTATATGTACTAAATATTTTATTCCCACATGATGTTTGAAAAATGGTTTTCCCTCTATACTAATAGATACAATATGGATTTCAATATAATTATGTAATACAGAAAATATTTTATAATATATGCTGTAAATATCAAAGGCCCATGTTATGGTATGTATTCCAAGTTTTATATTAAATGAGAATTATGCATACTATAAGCTGAATTTTGTCTCCCCCAAATTTATATGTTGAGGCCATAACAATGTGACTGTATTTGGAGATAGGGCCTTTATGGAAGGAATTAAGGTTAAATGAGGTCATAAGGGTGGGGCCCTTATCTGATAGGATTAGCATCGTTTTAAGAAGAGACACCAGAGAGTGGTTTTCTCCCTCTCTCTCTCTCTCTCTGTCTGCCACATAAGGACACTGTGAAAAGGCAGTGTCTAGAGTCAGGAAGAAACCTTTCACCTGAACCCAACCATGCTGGCATACTGCTGTTGGATTTCCAGCCTCCAGAACTGTTAGAAAACACATTTCTGTTGTTTAAACCACCCAGTCTATGGTATTTTATTATGGCTCAAGTTGACTGAGAAAATGCATATTGATTATAAATATCATAGGTTCTGAATTCAGTGGGCCTCATTAATTAGATTATTTTTGTTCATTATGAATAAAGAATATACAGAAGTTTTCATAGTCTTTTATAAACATGATTTGTCCCATTAATGTTTCCCTGAGGCTTTGTGATGACATCTCACTCTCAAGACAAATCCAGTTTGTAGAAATTTGTTTGTTCATTGGCTGATTTATGTCACTGGCTGAGTCATAACTATAGGGCAGTGATCAGTATAGAAGATATCTGAAAATATTTCTTACTCAAACTCATTAAAACTTGCCTAAATTTAAACACAGCTGAATGGTACCATAACAAATATTTATATAATTCTATCTTCATTGTCATAGCTGTAGTCACAGGTTCCCATATACTATGTGAAACCTCAGAATTCTCAGTTATAAGCTGCTGTACAACCCATTTGTTAATGATAAGTTCAAAAACATAAATGCAAGAGTATAGAAAGCACAGGACATATGTAGACACAGTGGTGGGCCTGTGTGCTTGTTTTCTTCAAATGTGCACTTCACAATTTTGAGCAGAATCTCAAGATGTTCCACCATTACAACTTTTTTGGTCATAGTATGATTTTCAAAATGGACTTCTTTGAGGAGGAGACATCATGACATACCACAGAGCCCTCTAGACCAGAAATTGGGAGAGTTCAGTTCTTGTTTATGGTGTATTGCTAATGAGGTCTATGATCTTGGATAAGATATTTAGCCTGTCTAGGCCTTAGTGTCCCCACTTACAGATAAACATATTAAACTAGATCAGATATCCTCATACAAGTCTTCATGGGATGAGGAGGATAAGATGAGCCTAGACAGTGGGACTCCACCCATTTTTCAAGCCAGAAACTCTGTTTTTATCTCCTAAGATTTTTTTAGGAGAAAGGGCTCTCTTGTTTTGTTTACTTAAGTTTTTCAATGACTGAGCTTGTGAACCTGCGTCCCCTGCATTGGCAGGCGGACTCTCAACCACTGCGTCACCAGGGAAGCCCCAAATGTTATTTTTTAAAAAAGTATTATTTGTAAGTAATCCTGATTCTATATTTATATTAATATCACAACTTAACTGATTAGATGATAAATATTCATTTAGGCTAAAATATTATTGTCTAAATTTGACAAGTTACTACATATTTTTGCAGATTCTATTGTGTATCTAGCTCTGTGCTTGATAACGTAATATTTAGGATAAATTAAGAAGATGGCATTTTTTTTTTTTCTACATTCAACTATTTGATGCTATAATTTCCCAACTGGAATTTTTTTCCTTGAATACATTGGGATTTCTTGTTCAGAGACCTTTTATTGTTCCTCTCTATAGCACATAATTTTGGTGTCACATAGATATAGAGAATATATTTAGTCTTAGGTGTATAAGGAGCAGTGCAATTTATAAAATTTTTTGAGAGAACAAGTAACCTTGGGTAAATTAATCTCTGGATTTTAGCGATTGTATTTTGTCATTGTTATTGCAGCCGTTTCAAAAATAATTCAAATTTTGTACTAGGAAGATTCACAGTCTTTAAAAGCTTAAAGAACATTGACAGACTGGTACCTATTTGAAAGACTCACAGTTATCAATGAGCAATAGGCATTACCTTGAAGAAAGTCTGTTTTTAAGTCATATTTATACATATTTCAGTCCTCCAAAAAAAGAGAAAAAGGCCAAAAATCATACAGCAAAATTCAGAAGATGTTGAATTATTAAGTGATAGTATGGATAAGACAGAAAGATTCTTTAAAAATAATCATCTACAAAATAAAGCCCTTCTAATCTTTATTTATGACAAATAGAATTGAAGATGTTACCTCACAGCCTTGATGAAAAGCTAATTTAGCAGAACAACGGTGGATAAAAGGCACAGATATAAGTGGTCAGAGGAAGGTGACAAACTATATTTAAAGGTTCAGGGCTTCCCTGGTGGCGCAGTGGTTGAGAGTCCACCTGCCGATGCAGGGGACACGGGTTCGTGCCCCAGTCGGGGAAGATCCCACATGCCGCAGAGAAGCTGGGCTCGTGAGCCATGGCCACTGAGCCTGTGCGTCCGGAGCCTGTGCTCCTCCGCAACGGGAGAGGCCACAACAGTGAGAGGCCCGCGTACCGCAAAAAAAAAAAAAAAAAAAAAAAAAGGTTCAGAAGACAGCAAAAAATTGTTAAATTAGAAATGAGAAGATTGATAAAACAACTAGCATTAGGCAGGCTGATGATGTACCTTTCTTTAAAATAGTGAATATGAGCTCATTGCTGCCTGTCACCTCACAAATCCATGTTTGTCATCTTTAGTCAATGGGTGGGTTGGTGGAAAGAGGAAGGCACCAGGATTAAGTCAGTCTTCCACAGAAGACTCTGCTCTATGTATTGAAAGGAGGCATAGAACAGAGCCATCTATCATTAGGCTAGACTTGTGGAAAATATGAGAAATGAGAAGAAAGCTGAACTGGAGCATAAAATGGGACCAGTGTTGTGATATTCAGGGATGTCTAAGAGGGACATAGTGGATCATTGCTTTCAGTCTGTTTCCCAATTGGTAAAAGTGAAAGCAAAGTACTTAGAATAGGGAATAAAAAGTGCTCACGGATTTAAAAGGGAAGCTGGTAGGGGTTAATTGCAAAGGATGATGCTAAACAGAGAAAACTGAGAAAAGCGATTAAAGAAGGTGAGATAAAAAGGGAACTTGGAAATTTTCTTTTAGAACATTCAACTCATCAAACAGTCATAAATTTAGGTCTCTTAATATGTACTGTCTGGTGATCTTTATTGAGTTTATTTTATTACAGCTCTTTTGCTGGTTATTACATCTATCTCAGCAAATGAAGGCTGAGAAGTGTTCCACATGAAATATTCATTGGGTTTATAACCTTAATCTTAAAAGTAAAAGCTGAAGTAAAAAGCTGGAATTAAAAGAGTTTTAGTGTCTATTTTATATATCTAAAATCATGGGGAGGGGATAAAATGGGATTCATCACAGGGAGGAGAAAGCTAACAGGAAGGAACTATACAGAAAGATCTTGAGAGCAAAGACACTTTTAAAGCGGAAGTCTGAGGATATGGGAAAAAAATGAAAGAGACAAAAGAATCCGAAGAATCAAAAACTGTTAAGGCAAAGCCAAGATGTGACTTTAGCAGTCCAGCGTGGGAAATTGCTGCTAAAGGAAATGGACAGTTTCAAAGACATTTGTCTGAATGGGGGAGAGTAGCCCCTTGACTCCATCACACAGCATGGAAGTTATAAAAGAATCTAGCAAAGAAGCCATCTAAAAGGGACAGAGTTCATTTTAATTAGCAAGATAATTATAGCAGAGAAGATGCTGTTCATTGAGCACATACTCTGTACCGGTCACTTTATATTAGTTGTTTGGTTTAGTTCTCACAAACAGACATTATTATCACTATTTTACAAAAAGGGAAACCAAGACTTAAGAGTTAAGCAACTCACCCAAGGTTATAACACGGAATAGAAAAACTGAGATGTGAGCCAAGATCTTTAGAGCTCAGACCTTTTCACGACATTATATTGCTTCCCATCTAAATGCCCATAGAATCTTCCATAGTCCAAAATGGAAAGCAAATAGCAGTGGCCATTCCTACCCTACACCACACCTCCTGATGCCACTGTTGGATTAGAAGCAAATGAATGCTCCAGATAAAGGCATTCTAAATAGGTTAAATAAAATGCAATAAGGAAACTACAGCCTATTGCCTATCTGTTCAGGAAGAAAAAAAAAAGGAAATGAGAGATCCTTTTTATATTTTTAGTTTTGTAAAGAACCTCCATACTGTTCTCCATAGTGGTTACTAAGGACAAGTAGGCTGACACAAAGGATACCCTAAAGCGGTGGTTCTCAATATTGTCAACCTCAGCTTCATAATGGAATAACTGAGGAGCTTTGAAAAGATCTTCATGTCTTTGTCCCACCCTAGAGATTCTGAATTTATTGGTCTGGGGTCTTTGGAATTTTTCTCATGGGATTTTTAATTGGAACTCCCCAGGTGGTTTTAGTATGTAGCAAAGTTCAAGAACATTTGCTCTACAAGTCGAGTTTAATAACAAGGATCATTCATTCCAGACTCCAAACAAACAGAACTCATCTTTGCATTGCCCTGTTAGTCTACAGTCTTATGAATAATAGATGCTTAATAAATGTTTGGAGAATTAACTTGACGAGCAGCAGAAAAATGATATATGTACATCTCTGGTCCTCTATACTCTGAGTACCCTGTAATGCCTCTAAATCTACATTTTTCCCAGAAGTGTTTTATGTTTCTTTCAAACAAGCCTCAGAAGAACTGCATCAGGAAATTTCTGAGTCAAGGCATATTTGTTATCTCTCATCTGTTGCCAACGTTCTTTTGTGTAGAAGCCCCATTCTATAAACACAATGGGAATCCCCAGACTCTTCTATGCTTCTCTTGGCAAAGCATCGCACCTCAGTCAATCTTGATTCCTTCAGGGAAGCTGACCTCTGGCGGCAGAGAGGCAGCATACCATCATAGTTAAGGGCATGGAATCAAGACTTCCTGAGTTCAAACCCATGGCCTGCTTTCTGTTTACTGCCTCTGAAACCTCAGGAAAGTTACTTAGCCTGTGTGTCTCTCAGTTTCCCCATCTATACCGTAATATGAGGATGTAATCATACCTACCACACAGGGATCTGGTGAGGCTTAGATGAGTCTGTGTATGTGAGATATTAGAACAGTGCCATGTTACGTGGAAAGTGCCATATAATTGTGTACTATTTTTATGGAGAGAATATTTTATTAAAATGAGTTTATAATGTTGTCTATAAGCCTTCATCAATAGTTTAGAAGAGGAAGAGTTTTAACAAATGTTAATCTAACAGAATTTACAGGAATATGCTAAAGAGGATTTTCAGGTGTTGCTGAGAAAAGGTGTGAGATGGGCAATGGACATGGTTTGGCTTTACCATTTGGTCTTTACCTTACCTATTTTACACTGAGGCCAACCTCACTGGACACAGTATATGGCCAAGATCCATGTGGATCAAATGCACAATCAATTACTCTGAAGCCAGTAGTAATACAAAAGGCTGGACATATCCATCCTTTGGTCCCTCATTTTTGTTTTGTTTTGTTTTGCTGTCCTTTTGCTTCCAAATAGAAATAAAGTAGCAAGGGCAGTAGATGCAGCTCGTGGCGAGAAGTTGGCTGACTGTGCAATGATTTTGAAGAATCCTACATCCCATCTCCACTTCATCAGGCAAGAGGATGAGAGTTGGGATGGAACCTTTCAAAGCAGGAAGGATGGGGACTGACATGTATGTAAAGACATGTAAGGGAGTGAGATCTGTGATTCAGGAAAGCATCCAGGTTCGACTTCATAAAGGCTTACCTGACTTGGTGAAGAAGATGATAAAAGTCAGGTTGCGGAAAGAGAGTGTAAAAGGATAGGAATTATTTATATTAAATAGTTGTAAGTGGTATTAAATTTCAAAGGTGTACATAAACCTTAATCCAAGTAGCAAGTTACCTCTAATTGGGATCCCCTAATAGAAATCAGGATGAAACTCCTTGTAAAGTTAATATCCCTACTTTAGCTGGACTCCCAAAAAAGTAACAGATCAAATGTCAGAATCTTAGAGTTGAAGATGGTTTATTTCGGGTTTCCAGCTGTGATTTTTCTGGATTTCAAAATGAGTGCCTTGATATTTATTTTTTCTCTTGGGAAAGAAGGGAAAAAATCCTTTACTGCATTCCCACTGTCTAGGATATTAGCTGTTACAATTTCTATTGGCTGACCTCATGAAAGAGGACATTGCTTTTGACCAGCTCAGCTTTTCTTCCCCCTTTCTCTCACTGTAGATGTTACTGTACAACACACACTGCATATTGGCTTAGTCTTTGAGAAGCATTGTAACATGACCTGCAGAAAGAGACAAGCAACTGTATACTATTTCCTTCCAAGTTCCAATTGGCACAGTACAAAATTACAATTATAGTCTGTGACTTTCTGGAAAATTCCTCATTGGGGTTTGGCTTAAAAAATTAATCTGATCTTTTACCAAAAAAAGTAGAAATAGCTTAACATTCCACTTTTCATGCAGTTAATCTATCGATTAGTTTATAAAACCCAAACAAATCTAAGAAAATTAGCCATTGTAGTTTGTATTCATCAGTGATAAACTCATGCTTGGAATTGCTTAGAACATGATTAAGCATTTATGAAAGGAAACCAAAGGTTTTTCTTTGATAAAAGGAAAAAAGAAACGTCTCTCCACTTCTAACTAATTTAAAATCAGCAATAGTTTTCCTATGTTTGTTTTTGTAGACCACATGTGTGATTCAGCTGAATTCTTCTGGATGTAAAAAAAGCTCTGACAAAAACGGACAACATGTTAATACTTTGGGTTGTTTCTATGTGTCTCAATTTCCTAAATCAGGAATACAGAGGGGCTACATAGGTTTGAGATGGTTTGAAATATATTTACCAGGGCACTAATGTGAAATTAGTAAGTTTCAAAAAAGGAGAAATAGATCTACAAAATAGCATAGAATCCTAGACTGACAAGCAACTTAGAAAATTTATTTAGTGCTTACTATTCGCAAGCATCATCTATATGTAACTGGAGTGGAAATTGCAAGGTCGACAGCATTTAACTTCATGACCCGAGACCCTGTAGATGACCTCGGTATTTATTCATGGCTCACTGAAAATAGCAGAGTAAAGAAATTCTAAGCAGTAGGAGAGGTGCAAACCCCAAGTTGAAAGAAATTATTCACTTACACAAAGGCAAGAGTCTTCGAAAATCCTTCCAGCTCATTGCTAGGGAAGGAAGCGTTTAGTCACAGGTGGTTTATAAAGGCGATTGCATTGGGGAGAGCCCTCAGTTCTGAAGATTTTGGCTTTACACACGTGTCTGTCATCACACTTTGTACTTTAGAAAGTCTGTGTTTTAGCAGAAGTTTTGAAAGACTGCACAGAAGAGAATACCACAGAGTCCTTCCTCTGAAGATTTTTTGCACCCATAGGTTATAGATGGCCTCTTCAGTCCTGGGCCATGGCATTAGCTCTGGCTCCGCAGAAGTTTAGGCCCTCAGCACCTTTTTGTCTGAATCCTGAGCCTTTTAATTATTTTCTTCTGTCCTAACACTGTGCAGGCAGCTCCAGCTGAGCAGAGCGATAAGGACTTAAACATAATCTGTGTAAGGAAGTTTGTAGTAGCAGACCAGGCCAGTAAGAGCCCAGAGAATCTCGTTCCTACCTCTTCCAGAAGAAATCTAAAAAGATTTCTAAGTCTAGACTCTCTACTTATAAATTGGAAACTCACTTTGGGAATTCCCTGGAGACAAACCAGGGATGCATTTGTTGGAGGCTATGAGGCACTTGGTGATTGCCTTGAAACACCTCGAAAACAGTCAAAGTTAATCCCAAGGAAAAGAGCACTTGCTAGTCTTGTAAAGTCCTTTCTAGCCCACATAGGTGTCCCTAGTATGATCAAGAAACTCTGTGGATGTGGTCAGTTCCCCAGAGAAAACAGCTTCTTCACTGAAACTGAACATTACAACTCAGGTTCTTGGGAATAGCAGTTCTCCTAAAGCCAAGTTGAAAAATTCAAGTCTCAATAGAAATTTCACAGAGTGTGCTCCTCTTCCCTGGGAAGAATTTTTGAAAAAGGAAAGGACATTTTTGGTTGCTATAGTGATAGGAGGTGTGGTACATTAAAGATAGACACAGATTCTTTGCTACTCTGTCCATTGAAAGGTGAGATCTGTTTCCTCCCCCTGGAATCTGGGTGGGCTTTGCTTTTTCTTGTTGTTTTAAAAAATATTTTTGGCTGCAGTCCACAGTATGTGGGATCTTAATTCCCCAGCCAGGGATCGAACCCACACCCCCGCATTGGAAGCCGGAGTCTTAACCACTGGACCGCCAGGGACGTCCCTGGGTGGGCTTTGTAAGTGTTTGCCAGAAGAGCAGGTGTGCCTGTCTCTGGGGCCTGGACTTAGGAGACTAGTGGCTTTCCCTTTTTCTCTCTCAGAGTATTTACTTGTGGAGCCCTCCTCCAGCATACAAGAAGTCTGCCTAAACCTCATGAGAGACCAGGTGAGAAGACTCAGAATGTATGGAGAACAGGTTCCCACATAAGCTCAGCATTCTAGCTATCCTGGCTAAGGCTATATGCAAGATTTGGGGGTAGTGACTGTCTCAATCACATGCCTGTAGGGTGAGGCAGTGAGTAGAAGCTGTAAGGGCCTCAAGGAGGCTATGAGTTAAAGTTGGAAGGGCCTTTAGGAGACTGTTGATGAGGCTTAAAGGAAATGAAAAAAATGTTGCCAGAGGCTAGAGAAATAGTCTGTTGTTATGTAGTGGCAGGAAGTTTCCTGAAGCTGTTGCCTGTATTCATGTGGAAAATAGAAAAGTATCAAATGAACTGGTGTATCAGATAAAGTTTTTAAGTGGAATCTCAAAAACATCAACTTGTGTATTTTAGCTGCATATAAAAAAATAGGAAAAAGAGAAAGATAAGCTAAGCTAAACAGAATTGGTCACAGTTTGAGCAAAATTTAGAGAAAATATAAAGAATTAGGATTTGCTGAGTTAAAACAAGCTTTTTTTTTTTTTGCGGTACGCGGGCCTCCCACTGTTGTGGCCTCTCCCGTTGCGGAGCACAGGCTCCGGACACGCAGGCTCAGCGGCCATGGCTCATGGGCCCAGCCGCTCCGCGGCATGCGGGATCTTCCCAGACCGGGGCACGAACCCGTGTCCCCTGCATTGGCAGGCGGACTCTCAACCACTGCGCCACCAGGGAAGCCCAACAAGCATGTTTTAATGGGATGTTTTTAATCCAAGTTTCTCTAAGCAAAAGCAAAGAAATTCATTTAAGGCAAGGATCAAATTAAGATGTAAGTTGCTATAAGACCATTCGTTAAGGCCTCAGAAAGATTAAGGCAGGACCTCATACACCTTCTACTTATTTTAAAGGCATACTTTTTAGACCTTCTCAACTATACGATAGTATGTTTAAGAATATTAAGTGCATTATCCGACGGTGATTTCTTAGGAATAGGTATAAAAAGACTTGTCTTGGAAAGGAATGTGGGTGTGACTTTTGTTGAATGGAGTTGATTATAAACTGATATATAAAAAGCCCACAATGTTTTAAAAGAAGTAGCATCAGCTTGGACTGAAGGAACAGAACAATGCAACATAGAAAGAGCTCTTTAGACCTCAAACCTAGCTGGAGACATGGGTTACCTGGCTGTAAACATAAGTTAATGTTTTTATGGAAAAGGAAGGATGACTGAAATAAAGAACTCGAAAAGTAGAGCAAGAGCTGCAGACAGTCTTTACCTGCAGGCAGGGCTGGGCACTAATCATGGAACAGTGTCTTAGTTTCCTTGGGGTACCGTAACAGAATATCATAAACTGGGTGGCTTACACAACAAAGATTTCTCACAGTTCTAGAGCCTGGCAAGTCGAAGATTAAGGTACAGGCAGATTGAATTCCTGGTGAGAGGCCTCTTCCTGGCTGGCAGATGGCTGTCTTCTTGCTGTAACTTCACATGACACAGAGAGAGAGAGAGAAAATTCTATCATATCTAATCCCATGATAAGGGCTCCTGCCTCATGGCCTAAATATCTCCCAAGGGCCCCATCTCCAAATTTCATTGCATTGGTGGTTAGGGCTTCAACATATGAATTTGGGGGCGGGGGTAAACTGGCAGCATATGACCCATTGATTTCAGAATTTCTGTGGACCAAAAATCTGCTGTGTGCCTCCCATTCTCTTCTGTTTGAATGGTAGTATCTGCTGAAGTTATCTTATCTCTGTCCCAACATTGTATGGTGGATGTGTGAGGGGCAGATAGAGAAGAATGACACTTGAGGAGCTGTACCTGGAATAGGTATCTGAGGAACCTTTTCTGCACGTGGAACTGGTGGAGGTGACAAGATCTTAGGCCTTGAGCAATGTCTTTGACTCCATGAATAATAGAATACAATGGAAGTGCCAGTTTCTGGCTCAGGATGTAAAAGATTGACAGCTTCCCTATTCCTACCCTTAGAATGCTTGTGCTTGGAACTCTGAACTACCATGCAAGAAGGTGAACTACCTTGGCATTTAGTGCGTGGGTACCAGGGATGCTATACCTCCTGCAACAATGGGGCAGTCACACCTAACTAAAAATCGTTACACATGTCTTTCAACTGTTCTATAAGGCATTCATATATGTAAAAAGAACACTTAAATTTTTTTAAATTGTGGTTCTTAAATTTCGGCCTCCAGACCAACAGCAGCATCATCTGAGAAATTGTTTTAAATGCAGATTTTGGGACTCCTCTCCAGACCTACTGAATCAATAACTCATGGGTGAGACCAAGAAATCCATGATTTATTGAGCCTTCTGTTGCACATTAATGCTGAGAACCACTGATCTCAGCTTAGAGCTGGAAGTTTATAGTACACACCTAATTTCCTGAGCATGCCAATGCTGTACAAGTTGAGGGAAGATTGTCCAATACCTTGCTGAGGTCTTTATCAAGAGATGTTAATCATTTTAGAAAATCACATTGTTTATGGTGTTAGGCTGTATTATGTAACACACATATATTGGTCTCCTTTTGTATCTACCTATTTGATAGCTTGATAGGCTTAAGTAACTGAATATTTTATTATAATTTCAAATATAATAGTGCCTGAACATTTACATATTTAAATATATATTGTTTTATTTTAAATTACTTTTATTTCTTCTTCAGTTTATAGTTAGGTATACATTGATTTTTTTCTCATAAATTTATTTTATTTTATTTATTTTGGGTGCGTTGTGTCTTAGTTGCTGCAAGCGGGCTTTCTCTAGTTGTGGCGAACAGGGGCTACTCTTCGTTGCGGTGCATGAGCTTCTCACTGCGGTGGCTTCTCTTATTGTGGAGCACGGGCTGTAGCTGCACAGGCTTCGGTAGTTGTGGCACATGGGCTTAATTGCTCCGTGGCGTGTGGGATCTTCCCAGACCAGGGCTTGAACCCATGTCCCCTGCATTGGCAGACGGGTTCTTAACCACTGCGCCACCAGGGAAGCCCTGCATTGATTTTTAAAAACTGCATGAAGTCGTGCTATGTTATTTAATGATTTTATTTTAGGATAGTATATTATACAATTATTTGTTTAGAAGATGGTAGAGTATTACATATAGTGGGATTGAGAATTGCTGTTGTGGGAGAT
>NW_020172731.1:5952277-5952578 GCF_003031525.2 Neophocaena asiaeorientalis asiaeorientalis | reverse complement strand
CCACCAAACTGACCTCAGAATATATCTGGATCCCAGATTTCTGATGATATCCCTTGTACCAGAAGAGCTGATAGAGAAGCATTTGAATCTAGAAAAGGACATTAATACCTTACAAACTGAGCCACCACCCATAACTTAAAAGGAAAAAAAAAAGGATTGTCATATTTCTTCAGATTTTTAAAACAAAAGAAACAGAACCTACAAATTAGTGGAAGTTCTCTTTTTTCTCTGAAATCCTCTTTTCCTCTTTCTTGCTTTCTTTCTCCAGAGGAAAGTATTATCATAAATTAGGTGTGTAGTC
>NW_020172731.1:5884793-5952131 GCF_003031525.2 Neophocaena asiaeorientalis asiaeorientalis | reverse complement strand
TATATATATGCATTCATAAACAATAGTTTCATGTGATTTTCATATTTACTTAAATAATACCATGCTCTAGATAGCATTCTGCAATTTGCTCTTTCCATTCTATTATGTTATGAAGATTCACTCATGATATTTACAGATTTGCTCCATTTATTCAAACATCTGTGCATTATTTCATTCTACCAATCTACCACAGTTTTTCAAATCTTCACCTTTTAAAGGATAAATATTCTTAATACACATACACACAGACACAAACACAGACACAGACACACACACACACACACACACATACCCCTTAGTAAATATGTAAAAGATGCATTTGTGTGTATATATGTGGGTGTGTTTGTGTGTTCCATTTCTGGAGTAGTCTTTTACATGTTTTTGTACTTTATTAGTCTTTTCAAAAACCAGCTATTGTTTCATAATCATTATTTTTCTTTTTGTTTGGCTGCTTTTTTATATTATTAATTTCTACTCTCATCTTTATTATTATCTTTCTCCCCATTTTATTTATTCTATTTTCTTTTTCTGTCCTTTTTATTTATTTAAAGTTTTACTTTTTCAAAAAGGCATTCAGGGAAATAACATTCTAGTTACTACATTAGTTCTATCACACAAGTTTCAAAATGTTATTTCTATTGTCATTCAGTTTAAATATTTCATAATTTTTATTGTGGTTTTCTCTCCAATCCATTTTTTAGGAGTATGGATTGCATACTGGGCAGAGGATATTAATATAATACTGATTCTTCAGGACTTGTTGAATAGAACGTCAACCATGAATAGATTATAGGTATGTCAATGAGTTGATTTCTTCAGCTCTTGGCACAGACAGGTGGGGCTTGGAATGGACAGAGCTAGTTAGTGGAGCCAAAAGCAGTCTCAAGGTAGCCCCAGAATCAAGGAGCACAGACTTTATGGTCTAGTACATGGGTAATTTCTATAACTGTTTCATAGTTACTTGATAACAATGTGTATTTTCTGTAGAAACCAAGATTAAGTTTGTTGTACAAATTCTTTTTATATTTACTATTTTTTCTAATTTATCAATTAGTTTCTCAGAGAACTGTATTAAAAGATCCCACCATTATTATGAGGCTCTCCATCTTGCTTGTACTTATGTCATTTTTTGCTTTACATATTTTAGGATGATGTAGAAGGCTTACAAGTTAATGATTGTTTAATCTCCTTGGTGGATTGTTCCTTTTAGTTTTATGAGATGCCCCTCTGTATTAATGACTTTTATCTTAAATTCCTTTTTATTTGTTATTGAGATTTCTATACCAACATTCTTTTGGTAAATATTTGTTCAGTCTATACTTTCACCCATTGGTTTTCAATTTACTTGTATATTGTTGCTTTTAATGTATCATTTATTATCCAAGCCAGAACTTTTGAGAGTAAAAGGGATGCTATTAATAATTAAGCTAGGACAATAGGTGAATCCAGCATGGTCCTGAGCAAACTGGGACATGTGAACTTACATATAAACAGAATATAGCTGGATTTTATTTATAGTCAAATCTGATATTCTATCTTTGAGGGTAGATTTAATTCATTCACATTCTTTGTAATTACTGCCATATTTGGATAGTTATTACAACTTAATTTGTATTTTCAATATAATTTACTTAACTGTATAATTATTCTTCCTAACTTCCTTTTTTTTATTCTGATTTTACTCCTTTCTTGCTTTTTTAGTTTGACAGAATTTCTCTCTTTTCTCTTGTTTTCTGGTTCAGAGGGTATACATTTCACCTGACTTTTAAAATAATGATTTATCTTAAATTTTAACTTGTATATTAACAGAAAGATGTTTAGTGTTGTCCGGCATCTTTATGCCCCCTTCCTACAGAATACCTATATAATGCAAGGATCTTAGAAAAATTAACTCTGATTTACCCCATGTTACTGTTGTCTGGTATTTTAATTCCAACTTATTTTAACATTGCCCCTCAATTTCGTCATTAACATATTTTATAGCCAATACTTACTTTTATACTTACCAACAAGCTTAAGAATGTCTTTATTTCCTGTGTTCTTTTTTTTGTGGTTTCAATTTCTTTCTTGTTGAATCACCTCTTTTAGTATATATTTTAACAAAGGATCACCAAATCATAAACTCCTTATCTATGTATATTTGAAAATGTCTGGACTTTATTTTCTAAAGTAAACACTATAATTTTAATCTTCATTTCATAAATGAACTGACTCACTGATTGGATAAATACATTTCTCAGACTGGAAAATTCTTAAGAGCTACCAACAGTGAATGCCAGAGGTAATGGAAAAATATACATTGAGGGGAAAATAACTGCTTCTCTAAAATTCTATCCTTAGGTGACATCCAGTGACACAAAATATATTGTCTAATCATCTAGTTTTCTTTGATAATGAATCTCTTCTTTTTGGTAAGTTTAAAGATCTTCATTTGATATTCTGCAGATACATTTTTTTTTTTTTTTTTTTTTTGCGGTACGCGGGCCTCTCACCGTTGTGGCCTCTCCCATTGCAGAGCACAGGCTCCAGACGCGCAGGCTCAGCAGCCATGGCTCACGGGCCCAGCCGCTCCGTGGCATGTGGGGTCTTCCTGGACCATGGCGCGAACCCGTGTCCCGTGCATCGGCAGGCAGACTCTCAACCACTGCGCCACCAGGAAAGCCCTGCAGATACATTTTGATGGGTCTGTGTTTGTTTTTCTTATCCTGCTGCTAACTTGGTGGGCTCCTTTAAGTTGAGATCACATTCTTCTACATGTCTGTGAACAATGAGAGCCCTTCTCTAATTCTATTTTCTTCTTCAGTAACTCCTCCTACTGGGCCACTGGACCTTCCCATTCCATCCTTCATGTCTCTATATTATCTTTGTCAATTTGTATTGAATTCTAAGAGATGTCCTTGGATCAGTCTTTCAACTTATATTCATTTATGTTTTCCTTGTGTCTGTTATTGTGTACTACTCACTCACTGATTGTTTTCCTTTTAATTTTATAAATATGTACAGGCAAGGGTTAACTCTTCAGGTGTGAGTTGCTCAAACCTTCCACATTCCCAAGAAAGGCCTGTTTTCAGAACTAGCTCTTGGACAGCTCCTGGAAGTTGAGCTCTTTGACTCCTTGGAAATTTTTTTTTTTTTTTTAAGGTAAGAAGTGGATTTATTTAGAGAGGCATACAATCCACAGACAGAGTGGACTGCCTCAAAAGGTGAGAAAGGCCAGAATATTCTTTCTGATAAGAGCATTTTTGTGTGCCTGAGGCCAACACAGTACCAATTTAATCAGATAGTTTATGCTAATGAATGTAATTTATGGTAAACCTCTGTTTTTGCTCTGTGGGGCTGGAGTCTGAGAAGCTAAGTCCTATAGCATGCTTACTGTAGTGCTGCATGCCTACGTGATCGACTGCCAATAAAAACCCTGAACACAAGGCTCAGGTGAGCTTCCCTGGGTGAGAACAGTTCACGTGTGTCATCACACATCATTGTTGGTATAATTAAGTACATCTGTGTGACTCTGCTGGGAGAGGACACATGGAGGCTTGAGTCTAGTTTCTCCTGGACTTCACCCCCAGTGCCTTTCCCTTTAATTTGTATCCTTTTACTGTAACAAACTGTAACTATGAATATAAAAGCTTTCTGAGTCCTGTGAATCCTCCAAGTGAAACATGGAGCCTGAGAGTGGTCTTGGGGAGTCCTGACACACAAAATATACAGCTGACACTTGAACAACATGGGACTGGGGGGGCTGACCCTCTGAGGAGCTGAAAATCCACATATAACTTATAATCAACCCTCTCTATCCCTAGTTCCTCTGTATCCAGGGTTCTGCATATGTGGTGCACTCACACAACTGCAGATACCATTGAAAAAAATCCTCATCTAAGCAGATTGCACAGTTCAAATCCATCTTCTTCAACTGTATTTCTCTTTCCAAATATTCCATTTTAGTAATTTTCAAATAGTCTCTTTTTTCACATTCTTCGATTAGTATGGAGGAACCTTACTGTTTTTATTCCTTTATTTTCCAGAATATTTTAAACTTACTTATTTGAAGCTTTTTTCTGATTTTTAAAAGTACTTTTTGTCTTTTGGGTGCATGGAGGGTGGGTGGGAGGGAGATGCAAGAGGGAGGAGATATGGGGATATATGTATATGTATAGCTGATTCACTTTATTATACAGCAGAAACTAACACACCGTTGTGAAACAATTATACTCCAATAAAAATGTTAAAAAAATCAATAAATCCTTAAAAAAAATTTCCTTCTTGTTGAGCCCACTGATGCTCCCCCATGTTTGCCTAGAATGCAGGCATTTAGCAGTTAGCTACGTCTTCAGCTCCAGTTGATTCCATGGTTACTGGTACCCAGGTCTGTAGAAATATTTCTAAGGGGTAGATTTAAACTTATCTATGCTAGATCCCCATGAGTTTCTCTGATTGTGGGCCAGTTTTTATAATAAATTTTCTGCTTGGTGTAAATTAGATTTTAAACTCACATAGAGAATAAGACTGGGGTTCTGATATCTTTTTGTTAAAGTCTTTTCCCCTCTTTACTGCTCTGGGTTTCAGCAGGCATTCTCACTGCTTTTCCAGGCTAGTGTATAACATTTAAAATTTTAATTAATCTTTGTTTCATGGGTTTAATGAAAGTTGGGAAAGGGTGTATACAATTTTGTCACTTCCTTCTATGTTTAATCATACTGTTTTAGTGTTTAATGTACTGAAATAACTCTGCTGTAAGCCACTTTATCTTATGTTCAGCTGTCTTGAATCATAAGAACATTTACTTGTCTGATATATTTTTTGAAATGAATGTTTATGATTCATTTCGAATTTTCCTATATTAATTGAATGGCATCTTGTTTTAGTGCCAACTTTCCTCCCTTTTTCTTTTATGTTGAAAGCTGTTATACATACATAGGTTTTATATATATATATGTGTGTGTGTGTGTGTATTATTATGCATACATAGGTGCAATCTGTTGGTGTATAGAGTCAGGAGAGCCAAAGTTATCAAGAGGACACAAATATACTATTTTTTGTTGGGACCACTCCTGGAATGTCATTTTGTCTCTCTTAGTTTCTTCTGAATCCAGTCCCAAATCTTATTTTCGTAAGAATTCTTTATTCATAGCTCAGAAATATAAAGAGAGCACTGTTTACTAGCTTCCAAAGAATCTGTATGCCTAATCCCTCAAGAATGTGAATAGTTAATTATAAATATGGTTGGAGATCAGAAGTATGTATGTGATAGAGCTGTTTAAAAAGGGAAAGAATATTAAAGAAAAGAATGAAGAAATTGATGAAATGTTAATAAATTCTTTACATCAGTTACCATGGAGGATGGTGGGTTGGCAGAAATCCAGTAGATTTCCTGGGAAAGGATATCAGAAGTTCTTACACAGCAAGTGAGCACGATTAAAAAGGAAGTCATGTCTGAACATTGCAAAAACTTTAAGGAATGGCATGGTTTCAGAGCTTTAATTGAAGTGATTAACAAGATAGGCAAATCTTTAGAGATAAATCTGTAATTTCATGAAAAAGAAAAATGTAGCTCAAAAGGATAAATGTTTATTTTGCTTAGATTTCAAGAGGCATCACTACTATTTAGTTTCAAATTTAGTATGGGGAACAGGTATGTTTTAGAGTGTTTTTCTATAAACACACCACTCTTCCAGTTCTTGTAGCCTTTTTATGGGTGATAGCAGTTGTCTTATTACCTCTCAAGCATGTGAAAATAAAGGAAAGAGATGTTAATAAGGCTTGTCAACTTTAGGACATTGACCTGACGTGTTTATTTTCTACTTGAAAGAGCAGATGTCATTCCAAGTTTGTAGATGTGTGTATGTGAAAGAAAACTAAAAAAAAAAAAACATAGCTCATATCTCGCATAGTTTATAAAATGCTATTCTTAACATTTTAATATGCCCAGTGGTTTTCCTAACCAGGTAGTGAATGTGGTATGAAATTAGTAAGGACTATTAGAGACAAGGAAGATGATAACCTTGAAAAACAGAAATAAAAATTTACACATGTATATTACAGAAAAAAAATGCATAGACTTCTTTCACTGGATATTTTCCCATGTTGACCAACATCTGGAATTTGTTCCTATCTGTCCTACCTTTTTCATGTAAGCAGATTTCCAGTGCTTACCCTCTCGTATTCTGCCATTTACCTGATTCCTTCAAGTGTCCCTTACTAATTTATTAGGTAACTCCAGGAAGATCTCATCTTCTTCTTGTTTGTATCTTTCTCAATTTACACTTTGTCTTTTATGTTTACTCACATACCCAGATTCTGTAGTAGCCTTTATGATTTCAGTCATTTACCTTCTTCTTAAGCCCACTTCATCTATTCTCTGGCAGAAATTCCTTGAAATAAAATTGAATTAGAAAACCATAATTAGAGGTGGGATAGGGAGGGTGGGAGGGAGACGCAAGAGGGAGGGGATATGGGGATATATGTATATGTATAGCTGATTCACTTTGTTATGCATTAGCAACTAACACAACAATGGAAAACAATTATACTTCAATAAAGATGTTGAAGATAAAAAAAAGAAGGAAAACAATAATTCAAAAAGACACATGTGCCCCCTTGTTCATTGCAACACTGTTTACAATAGCCATTACATGGAAGCAACCTAAATGTCCATTGACAGATGAATGGGTAAAGAAGATGTGGTACATATATACAATGGAATATTACTCAGCTATAAAAAATTGGGTCATTTGTAGAGATGTGGATGGACCTTGAGTCTATCATATAGAGTGAAGTAAGTCAGAAAAAAAACCCCAAATATCATATATTAGTGCATATATGTAGAATCTAGAAAAATGGTACAGATGAACCTATTTGCAGGGCAGGAATAGAAAGGCAGATGTAGATAATGGATATGGACATGGGGCGGGGAAGGGGAGGGTGGGATGAATTGGGAGATTAGGTTTGACATAAATACACTACCATGTGTAAAATAGATAGCTAGTGGGAACCTGCTGTAAAGGAGCTCAGCTCGGTGCTCTGTGATGGCCTAGTTGGGTGGGACGGGGGGCAGGAAACAGAGGTCCAAGAGGGAGGGGATATGTGTATGCATATGGCTGATTCACTTTGCTGTGAGGCAGAAAGTAACACAACGTTGTAAAGCAATTATACTCCAATAAATTAAAAAAAGAATAATGAGACATCCAGGTGGGTCACATGAATTACATGTGTGATCAAATTGTATAGAACTAAATACACATATATGTGCAAATCAGTCAATATTTTATAAGTGCATATTATATAAGTGCATATATTTATAAGGTTGAAGGACTGTATCATTGTAACTTTCCTGGTTGTGTTATTGTGCTACAGTTATACAAGATGTTACCATTGGAGGATACTGGGTAGAGGTCCACAGAATCTCTCTGTATTTTTTTCTCACGACTGCATGTAAGTCTACAATTATTTTAAAATGAGAAGTTTTTTTTAAAAAAAGACATTAAGTAGAAACATCATTGACTATTTTGAGTTTCACTTTGTATCTTCTACTAAGTAATCTTGGGCAAAACCACAAATAATCATCAGCACCCGCATAGCCCCCCCGCTTTTGAGTACAGCAAATTGAATGTTATATCCATTAGGATCCTTCAACTAAATCCATTTATAATTCCTAAGTTATTTTTCACTCATTCATTCATTCACTTTGCCAGTCAATAAGTCTTTATCAAACACCTATTATGAATCAGGCACCCTGTAGGCACTGGAGTTATAGGCAATGAAATTTTTCCCGGCTTTAATGAAGTTTATTTTCCTGAGTGAAAAGTATTTGTGGTTTACTAAGAGCTGTTGCGTTTACAGTTTCTGTTGGCTCATATCTGTAGGCTGCTTCATTGGTATCTTCCTATTTTTTGCCATGATGCATCTAAATGGACTCCAGTTCTTTCAAAAAAGTCATTGTTTTCAGGTAAAGAAACCTCAAGGTTAAAAATAAATACCAAAGGGAATTCCCTAGCAATCCAGTCGTTAAAACTCAGCGTTTCCCCTGCAGGGGGCCCAGGTTCAATCCCTGGTTGGGGAATTAAGATCCCGTAAGTGGTGCAGAGCAGCACCCCCCCAAAAAAAATATATATGTGTACATTATATATATATATATATACATATACACACACACACATATATATATGAAGCAAAACCCACAAAGGTTTCAGAAGGTGAAGGAACATGGTGAGCTATCTTGTGATAGAACCAGAGTATTGACGAACCAGGAAACGTGTTCCATTTAAAAAGGCCTGTGTGGGCTTCCCTGGTGGCGCACTGGTTGAGTAGTCCGCCTGCCGATGCAGGGGACACGGGTTCGTGCCCCGGTCCAGGAAGATCCCACGTGCCGCGGAGCGGCTGGGCCCGTGAGCCATGGCCACTGAGCCCGCGCGTCCGGAGCCTGTGCTCCGCAACGGGAGAGGCCACAACAGTGAGAGGCCCACGTACCGCAAAAAAACCCAAAAAAACAAAAAACAAATAAAAAGGCCTGTGATAAACCAAGTGACTCACCTTATCAAACGGACTGGAGGTCTTCAAGCAAAACTGCTTGGCTAAACCACAACTGATAAGAGATGGAATTTCACTAAACTCTTAAGAGATCGCTGACTCTATCTCTAGCCTTAAATACTCTCACTAGTTCATCCCTGGATATATCTAGCTATATGTTAAACTTAAACTGGATCATGGAAGATAAGTTTAATTGTATTTTTATTTCAGTAGTGTGCTTGGGGGAATAAAAAGGACAGTGTCAAAATAGCTTTTATCTAACTGAACAAATTTACTTGTATTTCCATGTTTGTGGGCATGTATCACTGAATGAGAAACTGAAACTTCAGAAGTTATAGTGTAGTTCCAGTTGTGACAATGACTCTTTGCTCTTTGATATTAAGATTTTCTCAAAGAGCTGGGATTTGTTTTGTAGTTTTTTCAGCCTCTGTTCTGTAGAGCATTTTTCCTGTGGTAAGGAAAACCGACCTGTAGAAATAGAATGATTACTAACTTTGCAAACATTGGTCCATTGAAAATGTGGGATTTTGCATATGCTAGAAAAGGCAAGAAATGACATTTGATGGAACCTCTATGAGCCTCATTCATTAGAAGTTTCTTCCTTAATTACTATTAAGCACTGTTAAGTATGAGACTTGAGATGTCTTCTCAGCTCTCATATTCTCCATCTCTCCCTTTCTGCCACAGAAACTGTAGACTAGTTCGTGTTGAATATGTCTCATGGCAAGAGACTCTGAGTTGACCTGCTCTAACTTACACAGCCGTGACTTTGACCTCGAGACTCTTACACCTCCACTCTGTCATTTTATTCCAATTTACAAACCTCCTAATGGGCCTGCTTCCTTTTTTTTCTATACTGGATAGCATGTTCAGTTTGAATTTTTTTTTAACCAATTTCATCAACATCCTTTTCCCTTTGTCTTTCAAGGAAACTCTCCCTATAGATCCAAAATACTGCATAATTATTTAATCTGGTGGAGAAAAAAATATTAACAAGTGGATCAATGGCACTAGGAATTCACAGTTTTTGGTTTCAGTGGTTTCCTCAACAGCAAACTCTTTCATTTCACTTGTCTACTATTCGCAAATTTGGAATTCTCTTCCAATCTTCCTAATGTGATTTGACCAGTATCACAGCTCTCAGGACTATGTTTATTTGATGAAGGGATATGGCACATCCCCACATATTGTGAAAATGTATCTTGGAAGCTGCTTTGGAAAGCAAATATGGTAAGAAATAGTTTTGTTTTGTTTTCAAAAAAGCCAGTCTGTAACCTGTGGTTCTCCTCTTTGATCCCCAAACTTGTGACTGCATTTTCAACCGAGCTTTGAAGAACCAGCTGCTGAAAGTGATAAATCAGCAGCTGAAAATGATGAATGAGAGACTCATTGTAGCTCAAAGTGAAATATAGGTGCTTTTCAACAAAGTTAGATTGGTTACTGGACATGGCAAAGAGTGGTGGCTGCTGGTCCAATGTGTGAATATATATATTATAATAGCAATTATACTGACTTATTTGAATTCTATTTGAAGTCCTCTTATTACTATAACATTCAAGTATTTTATTTTGAGGAGCACGGCTAACAATAGATCAGAACCAGTATTTATGGAGTGTCAATTAAGTGCCAAGCCCGGTGCCAGGCTGGGGAGCATTAGCTATGAAATGCTTAGTTGTGATCTCCAAGCACCACTTCACAGCAAATTACGATCTGCTTTCTAAATTACTGCACTATCTTTAGATATAACAGTCATTCTGTATTTTAAAACCTATTTGTACTGTTTCTAGTGAGGTTTATGCTTACTCAAATGGAATATTTTTCAGTTTGTTCCTTTCCAAGTGCTACTTACACCCCTGTCATTCATGGCTCTTTCCACTCTGATTTTGATTTATTCAATTGGCCAATGTTCCCTGGTTACTAGTCCATGTAATGGTCTGTTCATTTGTACGTAAACATTTATACAAGATGGAAAAGTTAAAGTCATTTAAATTTAGCCCATTATTTTTTTTTCCAGTGTGAAGTGTGTGTCACTACACTATTTCAATGAAAGGTTATTCATTGGTTCACATTCTGCTTTTTTTATAGCTTCCAGGCATGTTTAATATCTGTGATTAACGGAATTTTTCAGGTTAACATCTGCATTTAATCACAAGTTATTACCCATTTCCTAGACTGGTCAGCGTAACATTTCAATCACTCCTTCCTTCTTTCTCCACCCATGTAGTAAAAGATTCAGTCATTTATACTTTCTCTCTTTCACAGCCATAGAGCTGCACTTAAATAATATTTAAGAAAGTTATATTTCTTTTGAAGTGGTCACAGGAAGCATATGCTTAGTGTATATAAACAGAGAGAGAGTTGAGACACTGATTTGGAGGGCTTGGTTGATTTACAGAGCTCTTGTAGCTACATAGAAACGTTTTGCCTCAGAGAGAAAGGAAAGGCTCTTTGGGGCTCCAATAGCCACAGAGCTCCTGTATGATGGCACTGAGACTCAAAGAGCAAGCCCTCTTTCAGTTTCACGTTGCCCTATATTTTTGGTATGGCTCCACACACTTCTGAGAGGTCTCTGTTTTAGCTTAAACACTCCTTGTCTCACTTCCCCAATTCTTTAATTTTTCAAAGTCATTTTGATCATGGAGAATAAAACCTTAAGGATTAGCCATAATTCAGGCAAAGGGGAAAAAGGCTTCATTCCAGTTGCTCCTCACCCCGCCACACTGAACACGATCATTCAAAGTGATTCTTCCATTTTTCTCTTATTTCTCCATAAACCTGTCATAAATGATTCAATTTAACGAAGAAAAATATATTAAAGCAAAACAACTAAACGTGTGGTAATGTCTGGCTACTATATTTCTGGCAAAACTTGACCTAATCGGGGAATTTGCCTCTCTCCCCAAATTAGGTTTTTTTGTTGGGGGAGGGTGAGAAGGGGTAGGATATAAGCAGCCTTGCTGGGATTTTAATTGATTGAAAACTAGGGTGTGAGCAATATTCTCTTTTTTTTCAAGTATGGATGGTATTGGACTATGATGAAAAATTATGAAGGGAATCTGAAAAATTCGTTCATTTATCTAATCAAATACATCTCTAAGTTATTCTGACACATTTAATGATGAGCATATTCGCTGTTGTTCTAGGAAACTTTTAGGCCCAATATATATAAAAGAGCACATAATGACTGAAATTAATGTCCCTTACAAATAGTCAAATAGAAACCTCATTATCTTTCTCAACTCACTCAAAAACAACAGAAATAATTGTGTGCCTACTATGTGCAAGCCCTTAATTGCCTTGAAGTCAGGAGTGACATCTTGTTCATTATTTTATCACCAGTGTCAGATACACCGGCTAATGATTGGTCGATACGCAAAGTTCAGACAAAAATGAATAGTGTTTGGAGCCTGTCAAAGAATCTTTAAACTACTTCCGTTTTAGGTTCACAGTTTGTGTCATCACGTTTAGTGATGCATTTCCTCCTAACAGTTCAGCGCTCATCACCTTCAATCCTGCATGGAAACGAAACAAAACAAAAAAGGACCTAGGTTAAGTTCTCAGTATCACCCTTTTTGTTTGTCTCAGTATCACCCAGCCTTCATCTTTTATGACCTGTGTCCTTAACTAGTTCAAGTAACTGCTCTCTGCCTTTCAAGGTTCAAGTGGCTGTGAATGGAATGCGGAAAGAATGTCAACATTCACCAGGCGTGGGGGCCGGTTGTGCTTCAGGGGATCTTGGAGAGCAAGTGGGGATGAATTTTGTGTTGAGGAAGTCTTGGAGCACAGGAAGGACCGGGGTGGAGAATTTATCCTGTGTTTGGTGAAGGAAGGAATAGGACATGGCTTTTTGTTTACATGGATGTGGACCCTAGAGCACAGTTCTCCAGGGGCAGAATCTAAGCCCTTCTAGTCCATGTGTCCCAGAAGCAGGAGACCTTCTGGGGAAGAAAAGCCCAGAGTGGTTCTTTATGACTGTGACCATTTAATCACCTGAAACCATGTGGAGCAGGGTCAAGTGCAGAGTTGACTTCTGTGTCCCTGTAGAAGTGCTCTTCATTCATGCTCTCTTTCCCAATGAATTCAAATACAGCCTCAGAATCTTTTTGCAACCTAGGACTCGAGGCAGTAACTATCCAAGAAGTCAGACTTGGATTTTAGAAATAAAACCAATCCCTGACCTAATAATAGGTCATTTCAGTGACAATGGGAAACACCTCTTGCTCCTATTTTGACTTGCTCTTATACTTCCCCAATAAAATTCCCCTATCCAGTCTCTGCACAGATATGTGATATTATCATTGACAGGAAACACAATCATTTTCTCAACCATTAGAAAGTATATATTGATACTTACATATCCTTCCAGCTTTGCTCCTATCTGTTCCCTCTTCAAGTATTCTGTCATCCCCTTATGCTCATGCATCCTCTAGGGCACTTACTTTAAAATAACTTCTCTCCAAACTCTTACTTGCATAATCTGCCTTCCTATTTTTCTGTCTCCTGAAGCTCTGATCCAGACCTGCTGCATCCACATACCGACCACCTATTTTCTTAATCACGAGCAGTCTGGCTTCCATCCCTCTGCACTGCACTGCTGATGCAGCTGCTATTTCTCCTTTATTTAGGACTCACAGTGGTCAAGGAATTGTGGTAAAATATCATATGTCTCCATTTAATCACTTAGAAAAGAACTCTAGGGGTAAGCGCTAGAAACTGGGTATAAAGATTTATGGAAGGACACACCAAGTAGAATAAGGAGGAGTTAACTCTGATCTAATTGTAATACCAATGTCTTTGAATGCCTTGAAAGACCACTCTTATTTACTCACTTTTCTTCCACCCTTTATATTCCTCAATCCAACACCATCTAAAAGAACTTTCTGTCATGATGGATTAATTCTATATCTGCACTATTTTTTATGGAAGCCACTTGCCACATGTGGTGTTAGGCACTTGAAACGTGACTAATGCAACGAAGGAACTACATTTTAAATTTTATTTATTCAAATTTAAATAGGCACATGCAGCTGGTGGCCACCCTCCTGGACAGCACAACTTCAATACTTTAAGTCATTAGATCTGGTCAATAACCTCTTCATATTTACACTTTGCTTTTCCTCAGTTTCAATGACTGTGATCTCATGACTGTTTTGTTGTTTTCTACTCTCTTTTTGGGTTCTTTTCTTCCTCCAGTTTCCTGTATGTAAGTTGTTCCCAAGTTTCTTTCTCAAGCCTCTTCTTTTCCTGTATTTTTATCCCTTGTCATTAATACTCATTCTTGTATCTTTAAATACTTTCTTTAGATGAAAGATCAAAATCTTTACTTTCAGTCACAATCCTTCTCAGATTTTTTAGACAACTTTCCAGTTTTGTTCGAAACATCCCTACTTGGATGTGTCACTGTCTCCGAGTATGTGACAAAAACAGAAGTAATCTTCCTTTTCAGAGTTGTTCGTAATATATTCCCTGTTTCGTTAATGGTACCACCATCCTTTCAAATCCTTCAGATTTAAAAATTCTAGTTCTTCCTGGGTATCTTTTTTATTTGGCCCTGAAATCATTTGCTAAGTTTCATTGATCCTTTCTTGCAAACATCCCAAGTTTATTCCCACCTCTTTACTTTCCCAGCCGCAGTTTCATTTCTGAGATTCAAGTCTAAAGTCTCTCAGAATGCTTTCCCTGGAATGTTATAATAATTCTCTAAGTGGCCTCTCTGAATCTAGCCTTCATTGACTCAATTTATCCTCTATACTGCTATCAAATTAATCATTTCGAAGTCTTGCTCTGAACATTCATTTTCATGCTTGCAAAACTTTGAGGGCTTCTGATTTATTCCAGTTAAATCTCATGCACTTCAGTCTGAATTTTGGTTTCATGACTCTCAAGTCTCACATCCGTTTTCTCTTCCCCATGAAAACTTTCTAGTCCTTTTGGTTCAAAAAAAAAATCTCTTCTTTTTAAATTTCTCACAGCTATATTGCTTTCTATCCTGCTATATTTTTATTTACATGCACATCTTGCGACTTCCATTAGCTCCTTAAGTATAAAACATTGTTTTATTTGTAGCTGTAACCCGCACAATACCTAGAATGATGACTTCCAAATCATAGAACTTAATTTTAATTCAGTTCTTAGCTATTTTTTAATTTAATTTTTATTACTTCTTTCATACCAAGCACTCTTTAAGGCTTTGTGAACACAAGGTAAGAAATCTTGAAATCTTATAAGGATTTCAAAGTCTAGTAGAAAAGACCTTCTGAAAGTTATTTTAAAATAAAGTGTTATGCGTATAGTATAAGAATTATGTTCTTATGTTGTAGGTACAGTCCGGCACAAAGGAAGGAGTAATCAAATGAGTGGGTGACTTAAGGAAATTTTAGCAGGCCAAGATACCATGAGAGATCTGGATGTTAAAGTACTTGAAGGAAGAGTTTACCCAAAAGTGTGAAGATGATAGAGTAACCAAGGAGCATGGAGAGTTTGAGCGGTGGCCAAGAAGTGTGAAATGGAATGACATTTATTGGAAACTTACAAGCATTTCTGAGTGTCTAGAACACAAGGTGATTAATGCATAAAGAAGTGAGGGGAGTAGAAAGGGAGGATGTAGACATGAAGCCTTAACTTCAAGCATACAAGGAGGACCTTGTAAGTCATCCTGAGAAGTTTCAGCTTTCCACTGGAGGGGAGCCATTAAGAGTTTTAATTGGGGGCGGAGGGTAACATTTTTAGATTTGCTTTTCAGCTATTTCTCTTTAGTAGGACAATGGAAGGATTCAGTATTGGAGGCAGCAGGTGGTTCAAAAATCTGTTGCAGTATTTCAGGCAAGAGAGATAAATTCCTAAATTAAGGCAGTGGCAGAGAGGATGAGGATAAAGAATTCAATAAATGATTGGTGGATGGATGGTAATGGAATTAATGAAGAAAAGGTGTTCTAAAGAGGAAATCCTTTGGCAAGAAAGGGTATGAACTCATTCATTCCTTAAAGTTTTGGACTTGCTGAATTTATGGGATTTCTAGACCATCCAGGCTGACGTGTCCATAAGGCAGCTGAACACAGAAATATGGGTGTCAGGAGAGCCGTCTGAGATGGAGATATAATTTGAAGTTCATCAGCTTTTAGGTGAAAACAAACATTTTCCCAGACTCTTCTTTGGGACAGAATGCAAGGACAAACAGGCCTAACAGGTCTTTTCAGTGATTTGTCATTTTTTTTCTATGTTGTGAAGAAAAAGATTCATGCTTAAAGAAACTAGTTTCATCTCTCCTGCTCTAGGCTAAATAGGAAAGGAAGGGAGAGTTTTGAAGGAAGACAGTTATTGCAATATTTATTAGAGTAAGCATAATAAATGCTAATCTTTTCTAATTATGATTTGAAAACTGAAGACAATCTGTGTCAGTGTATATCTGGGGATTAATGTATTAAAAAATAGTGATAATTTTGGGACCTTTTTAACGGAAACAGAATAAGATCTTTTGGCATCTTATTCTTGACTGTAATTCTGTTGTGTAGATGTTGTATAGCCACAAACTTTTCTTGTTTTATTTTTGGGAAATCAAGTCTTTTCAGAGGCAGAAATTAAGATGGGTACAGTCTTTCCAGAAGTGATTTTCTGAGTTCCTACTTCGTTTCCAATTTAGGTGTTGAGATTTACCTGTCCTCACAAGTACTTTTCAAAAATCCTTAGACTGAGAGAATATTTTGCATCATTTCCCATGAGTTGTGTATTTTTTATACTTATGCCCTCAATGCGGTACTTAACTATTCATTCTCACAAGCATACTTAAAGTTTAGTACTTTCTCTCTGAAGGCTAAGTTGCTTGGTTTATACTTATTTTACTTCATTCCATAATTACAGCATATGGCACCACTGTATCTTATGAAGTATTTGACTACTTCTGCTAACAAACGTATCCTGTAAGTGGTTTGCTTACTCTCCAATATCTGTTTATCTTTTCCTTTTCTTCTTTTATACTGAATCTGGTGTGACATCTAGTAATTTGTTGAGAGGCAACATATCCAGTGATGAATCACAGTCTCACTTTGAATTCTGGGGAAAAGGAAGGGGAATGTTTCTTGAGAAGGGCCCTTGGCCCTGAAACTCTTCCCCTTGACCATTACCAGAAGCTGAGACTGCTGGCCTCAGGGCCACAGAGGAATACCCATCTGTTTTCTCAGGCTCTGCGCTTGGGGAGAGATGTGAAAGAAGCTCTGCGAAATCTCTGGAGACTGGCGAGGATTTTTGAGACATGTTTATAGTTTAGCCCTGTGAAGAATCATCCATGACTATTAAGATGAGACATTTTAGTCTATTTAAATATTCTTAGAGAATATTTTATTACTGTGGTAGTTTAAAAAAAGCTAATACAAAATTCTTTTCCTTTTTATGTTCTTTCTGTAATTAATCTATGAATTTTATGGATACACATTCAAAATAATAAGGGCTGAGAATCATTTAGAAACACACAGATTTATATATATTCATATGTATCATTTTAATCTGTAATGACTTGAAAGTGGGGTTCTAATATAAATGGCCATCATTATATTAATAAGTACTAGGTTTGTTGTGCAACTTGTAAACTTCTCTATAATATTCCTTTATGATTGATTATTAAATATAATATATTTATACATTAAATTCTTAAAATTATTTTAAAATTTTACATTTATTTAACTTAATTTTATATTGTCCTGTACCACATCATAATCATATTTCTCATGTTTCCTGAGTTGCTCTTATCAGTTTTGGAATCCATTACCTCACCGGATGGAGCTCAAATTAAGTTATTCTGCTATCTTGTGGTTGCAACTTGAAATAGCAAAAGCTACATTCAAGAGTTAGACTTCAAGTTTAGCTATCGAGATAGGAAAAAAACAAAAAAAAATCAGATGGCTGAGAGAGGGCTAAGTCCCCTGAGAGAACATTTGATCTTAATCAAAATTTCAATAGTTATCAAATCACTTTCCCTCAGTGCCCAGGCGGACTCTGGGAAGTCAGTCCCATTGCAAAGCTGCTAGAAATGGATTCAGGGCCAGAGAGCGGCTTAGCAGTCATGGTTTAAATTATCCCTTAGTGGTGCTAAAGAATTATAGCTCCTACTGATTTTCTCCCAGAAACTCAGGCTCTGAGGACTCAAAACAAATGCTTTTCTAATAGAGAAATTAACTTGCTGCAGGTCTACCAAATCTCCTTTTCCTTTTCACACTCAAGCCAGGGTTAGAGGCAGACTCTCTAGGTGCAGGTGTCCAAGGATAAAAGAACTCCAACCTTGTGGATATTTGCAAGTGCAGCTTCCATTATTTTGGGTCCAGTAAGAGAGAGGCGGTAATAGAAAAAATACAGTTTTCAGTGTTTCCAGAGGTCTGTAGTTCTGCTGGTTCCTGTACCCCCATCCCTAAGCACTGTGAGACCGTTCCTGGGGTCGCTCCCGTGTTTGGGCTTAGAAAATGCAAGGACTTGTTTGCAAGCTGCTGCCTTCATCCCCAGTGACAGTGGGCCTTGCCAAAGTGCCAGAGGCCACTTCAGGTCACTACGATGGCTCCTTAAGGCAACTTACTTCTCATCTTGTGAAGAGAGGATTGGCTTCTGTTTATAGTCTTCATTTCCTCCTTAATCCCAAAACCTGAAAACTATCTCTAAAAAGTCTCATTTTAAGGAAATTCTGAGGGATGTCCTAATAGTTAAGAAACAACTTTTAATTACACAGTGTTAGCTGCAAAGTCGGTACTGGAACCAAGTCTTTCTGAGTTGAATTGAATCTCCTCACTTCCTTAGATAAATCGTTTGATCTATGTTGTTTATGCCTCAGCTTTAATTATTAAATCTTTATTCAGTAAATCCCGCTATAGTGTAATCAACGAATAGACACACATCTGCTCAGTCCTAACACCACCTTTTAAAAACATCTTGTCCTTTATAAAGCCCTCTATTTCCCCTGGCAGATGCTGAAAGTATTAATGGTGTCTAAGAGGCTTCTGTCTCTTAACGAGTAGCAGGTGTGGTCAGAATGCCTTATTATTTATGACTTCCTCACCCAGGATATTGTTCTATGCTTGTTTTGTTCTATGCTATTGTTCTATGTAAGACATTTATGCAGTTCTCTATCAATGGCCTCTTTATTTCATATGGAGTATCTCTGTGACTGAAATGAACGTTACACTTTACACTAAACCTTAACATTTGCTACCGCAGAGACTACCTTCATCTACTGCAGACAGTGGTGGGAATCAGCTGGAGCGACTCTACTAATGTTGCCCAGATTTGGGGATTATTTGAAGTCATGGGGTGAGGTAGTGAGTGGAAGGGAGGCTTCCTTCCTCTTGTGAGATGACTATATTTTTTGGTAAAGCTTTCATTTCTGATTTTCACTGTATGATTGGAAACCTTTCCCACAGTCTGATTGCTGCAGATGGATTGGAGCTGGTCCATTTTAGATTGCTGTGTTTGATGTTCTGTTATGAGATTAATGAGAAAAACACCTTTTTGGATGCATGGTAGTTTTTCATCTTAAGGCTGAATCCAAATGACTTCTAGAATTCATTGCATTGATGTAAGATGAATTCTTTGGTTGAGAATAGATTTTAGATTTTACTGTTGACCTTCCTGGAATTAATTTCTCTCCCACTATGCTCAGAGCTTCTTGAACTCATGCTTGATTGAATTTTTTCATTTATTCAGATTTTCTCAGACCTCTGCATTTCTGTTGGGATTGATGGAAATGTTTGCAATTCCCACAGACATAATTTCCTGGTTTAATTTTTAAAATTTTATTTATTTATTTATTTTTTGCGGTACACGGGCCTCTCACTGCTGTGGTCTCTCCCGCTGCAGAGCACGGGCTCCGGACGTGCAGGCCCAGCGGCCATGTCTCACGGGCCCAGCCGCTCTGCAGCACGTGGGATCCCCCCGGACCGGGGCACAAACCCGCGTCCCCTGCATCGGCAGGCGGACTCCCAACCACTGCGCCACCAGGGAAGCCCTATTTATTTATTTATTAAAAAAATGTTTTTTGGCTGTGTTGTGTCTCCATTGCGGTGCACGGGCTTCTCACTGTAGTGGTTTCTCTTGTTGCGGAGCACGGGCTCTAGGTGTGCAGGCTTCAGTAATTGTGGTGCTCGGGCTCAGTAGTTGTGGCTTGTGGGCTCTAGAGTGCAGGCTCAGTAGTTGTGGTGCATGGGCTTAGCTGCTCCATGGCATGTGGGATCTTCCCGGACCATGGCTCGAACCCATGTCCCCTGCATTGGCAGGCGGATTCTTAACCACTGAGCCACCAGGGAAGCCCTGGTTTAATTTTTAAAAGCATCTTGGTGCAAGGTTTGAATGATGGCAGTCTTACTGTCTGTAGGAGAGGTGACAATCTTATTCCTGAGACTTAGTTGGTTTATTGGTTCTTAACAGTATCTGACGTAAATTTTTTTTTTCCTTTTTATGGGACACTTGCCTGCGGAAAGCCAAGTGGACCTAAGTGAATAGGTGTTAGGTCTTAGATTTTTTACTTCAGAAACCACCTATACGTTGTGAGATGTTTAAAAAGCATATTGAACTGAAGGACAGAAGATTAAAGGGTTAAAGATGAAGGAATTCCCTGGTGGTCCAGTGGTTAAGACTTTGCCTTCCAATGCAGGGGGTGAGGGTTCAATCCCTGGTCGGGGATGTAAGATCCCACATGCCTCGCAGCCAAAAAACTAAAACATAGAAGCAATATTGTAACAAATTCAATAAAGACTTTAAAGAAAAAAAAGGGGGTTAAAGGTGAAAGGTTTTAACGTATTTTAAGCATAGAGTTAATTGTTATCAAGCTTTATAAGAAATTACTCCCATATAATGCTTATATGTACATATAATTATAATTTAAATGTTTATATGGATTTGTATATACATTTTTAACAACTAAAATCATTTTAAGTTTTAGGAAGTCTGATTTTCATGCTCTCTGGCTTTCAAAAATCCTTGAGAATGAAGTTCAGGGCTTGTTCACTATGTATTTCTGGTGTTGGTCCACTAAATATCCCCTCCTGGAGGTAAGCCAAGTTTTTATAGCCAAGATGGTTTTATGTGAAGGAAGTGGGAATTCAGCTGTAGTTCTGGTTTCATGAATACTTCAAGAGAGCTTTCAAATAGCTAAGAGTTTATTGAACTGGTCTCCTGCATTTTGTTCTGACCATTTTAGTTCAACTTTATAATTATTACATACGTATCTAACTTGTGTTTAAGAAGGAAGATGTCTGTAGCTACTATTTGATGTGTAGGTGGTCATAAACCTCTTTAAGGCTTCCTTTGCTAAAAGCAGGAAGACACCATTTGCCAAATGTAAACAAAAGTGAGCACCAAAGGTGTGTGTGGGGTGCTTTTGTAACTAGGAACCCACAATTTAAAACGTTGCAAATTTAGCATGACACAGCCAGAGTGAAATTAATTTGATAAATACGTTTTACATTATTTGAAGAAATGTTTATCAACTCAGTCTAATGTTCACTATCTGTTTCTTGTTTATCTTTCGGCAAGAATCTACAAAACGCTTCAAACGTTGAAGTGTCCAGCGTTTTTCCTTAATCTGAATAGCATCCTATTTAAAAAGTTCTATAAATTTAACACATGGCACACTAATGTTTATGGCCTTCATTCTTAACCTGAAGAATACAGTCCAGGATTTATCTGCCACCAAAAGGCACAGCAAGAAACTGGCTTAGTCTGTTTGAAAAAGAGTGGAAATATTTTAACCTAAAGTGGAAAAGAAAGAAATATGAACTGAATTTCAGGAGTTAGAGAGATATATATATTTTTTCCTTTATTTTTCTTACTTGGATTAGATGAAGGAAGTTGATATGTTAAAATCAAATTTAGGAGTTTTATGAGAAGAGAGAAACTTGTTCAATGACACCTACTCCCCAAAGATAACAGTAAGATATTAAAGGTAATTTGGTACAGAGGTGCTAATACCAAAAGAAATTTATACTCCAATCAGATGAGAGCAGTTGTTCTTCTTTTTATTAAAAGTACTTGCTTGGACTTCCTTGGTGACACAGAGGTTAAGAATCCGCCTGCCAATGCAGGGGACACGGGTTCGAGTCCTGGTCCGGGAAGATCCCACATGCCGTGGAGCAACTAAGCCCATGTGCCACAACTACCGAGCCCACGTGCCACAGCTAGAGAAAACCCACACGCAGCAGTGAAGACCCAACACAGCCAAAAATAAATAAATAAATAACTTTATATTAAAAAACAAATACTTGCTTCACCAATGGTTGTTCTCACTTTGGGGCCCTGGTTAGGTCTGGTAGATTATCTCCTCGAAATTGACTAAGTGTCAGGTTTTTCCTAGAGGGAAAGGTTTTAAGGATAGTGACACTATGTTGTCACTGGAAACTGGGGCAAACCTAGAAGACTTGGGGCCTTGGAGACAGGGAGTCTCCAGTGATGGCTTAGTTTCACCTTTCATGTGCATTTCTCCAGATTTGACATTCCTTCTATTACTTCAAATGGTCTCTTCCCACATTTGTAGAAGACAGACAAGTTAATTAGAATGCAGACAACTAGGAGATGTTACATATTAATCCTCGAGAACAAAGGTTTACTGATGAATGAAAATATGCATATTTAAGAAATATATTGATAAAACAGAAGCAAGAGCTTACAGTAGGAACCAAGAGCTCCAGACCTGTCAGTAACTTCTCCCTTGCTTTTTGATGCACTTCCCTTTTATAGTAAAACAACTCAGCCGTGTGATTTTTTTTTTAGAGATTTTTTTGATGTAGACTATTTTTAAAATTTTTATTGAATTTGTTACAATATTGCTTCTGTTTTATGTTGTGCTTTTTTGGCCTGTGGGCCAATGCATGTGGGATCTTAGGGATAGAACCCACACCCCCTGCATTAGAAGGTGAAGTCTTAACCACTGGACCGCCAGGGAAATCCCTATGTGATGTTCTTGAGAACCAGATTAGTAGACATCTCAGTGATAGAAATCAGAATATAGGTTTGCCAAATGCAAAATACAACCTATGCCTGTGAATTAGAGAGGCTGTGAGATGTTCCCACAGCCTTCGTATTTATTTTGAGAGGCACAATTCATAGCTATTTATGACTAGAGGAGCCACCAAAAGCAGATATTTTGAGCAGAGAATCAGCACTGGGAAAAGTTAGATGCTAGACAAAGTATGTTTTTTTAAGAATCATGCTTTCTTCTTTTGCTGTTTCTGTGCTGGTAGGTAACCAGCAGCTATCTTCTCCTTCAACTGCTTTTCAGCAAAAAGTCAACTAATCCTCACTTAAATGTTAACTGCAGAGGGGTTTTACCCAGCACACGGATAATTGCTGTTGAATAAAGAATTCCTGAAAGTCAAAAAGTTCTCTGGCTTTAAAATGAAAGAAATGAATCTAGAATGCTGGCAATTCAGTGTCTTCGAAGAGAAAGGGTGATCCTCCTGAGGACACTTTGGTGTTCCTCGAATCAGATTATATGTGTGACCACATACTTTATCTAGATCATTCTTGTCCTATGTATGCTGTGATGTCTCTTCTCTCTTTGCGCCCAGCTTGCCCCAAGCACCGTCAAGTTTACAGAGGCTAGGTTGTAGAGTTTATATTTCCACTGGGAAGAAGAAGGTTCTTTTCTCAGAGGAAGGGCCCTGGGGGATGAGTAAGAGCGCTGTTATATCTTAGCTACTTTCGTTCTTTTTCCAAAGTGTGGGGGCAATGGAGAACTAGGGGAATTCTGTCTCTCCCCTGAGGTGAGCAAGAATCCACAGGCTTTATTAATGGATATACCCTTTCTAAGTCTAATCCTCACTACTCTCCATATTGTTTTCAAACTGTCCTATAGACATCCTATTATTTTAGAGAACTTTATCTAAATGGTACTTTAGGATTTGATACCATTTGCTTGTGTTTCCATTTTATTCGATTGCTGTTCTTATTGGAAGGAGTTAATGACATAATTCAGGAGAAAGAAAGCCTCCTGGAATTTGACATTAGCAAGAAGCAGTGGTGCGCTAATTTGGTCATTGTACATATCCCAGCTTGGTATCTCAATTTTAACAGTAGCTCAAGTGCTAAGTCACTGCATACAGATGTTGAAGCATGACCTCAGCGGCTCCTTCAGTCTGTGAAGACCATTTTACCGTCTGTACTTTGTTACTGACATGCTCCTCCCTCTAGTAGGCAGCTAATTTATATAGCACTCATGATCTTCTGCTTATTGGCCAACTGGACAGAATACACACAATTTCTAAGGCAAGCTTTCAACTTGCAGTACTAGTCTCCGGATATAACTTATTTCAGAAGTCATAAGACGGCAATTTGGGGGGCTATAACATGGGTATAACATGGGGATAAAACTACGTTCATATTGTATGAATAGTTGGAGATGCAGTTACACATTTGGAATATGCAAGAATGAGAGCTCACTTTAAAAATTGGGCTTATTTAAAAAATATGAAAACAGGTTATTTATTTTGGTATGGTATATAGTATTACATGTATTTGGAGAATGGGACTATATTTTGCTGAACTGGAAACTCTGCCCTAATGTTTAAAGTTTTTTAATATAAAAAGATTAAACTTTATTTAGATTAGTTTTTTAAAATAATTTTAAAAATTTGATTCAGGTATACTTTTTTTTTTTTAATTTAATTTATTAATTTATTTATTTTTGGCTGTGTTGGGTCTTCGTTTCTGTGTGAGGGCTTTCTCTAGTTGCGGCGAGCGGGGGCCACTCTTCATCGCCGTGCGGGGGCCTGTCACTGTCGCGGCCTCTCTTGTTGTGGAGCACAAGCTCCAGACGCGCAGGCTCAGTAGTTGTGGCTCACGGGCCTAGTTGATCCGCGGCATGTGGGATCTTCCCAGACCAGGGCTCGAACCCGTGTCCCCTGCATTGGCAGGCAGATTCTCAACCACTGTGCCACCAGGGAAGCCCAGGTATACTTTTTTTTTAACACTACTCTTACTCAAAAAACAAATTTTATCACCTAAGACTTAGTATGTGCCATTTGTATAGTTCTTGTCTCTTTTGAATAAGAACATGTAGTCCTACTAGTTTCTTAATTAACTTAAATGTTTGTTTTACCTTATTCAAATTAGTTAAACTAAGGAAAGGTATATATTCCCAATAATAATATAAAAATAGACCAGAAAACTTCATCCTTCTCGCCTATAAAAGTTTATGGAAGAAAGTTCTCTTCAGTTTCCATAGATCCAATAATTTATGATAAAAGAGTGTGGGTGGAGCCAGGGGATAAGGTAGCAACCGTTTCCCACTCCTGGCATAAAATAGAATTTACACATTGTTAACAGGCTGGAAATAACCAAACAACAGTGATTAAGAAGATAGCTTTTATCTGGCCAATCTTATCTTTTCCAAGCTTAAACAAGCTTTTAAAAACTGGAAATCTTTATTTAAGCTTAGCTCACTGCCATGATCTAATTGCAGAGGCCTCGAAACCAGCAACCAATAACTAGGGTCTCTGAAGTGGATAACTTCTTACAGTAATGCTGTGTTTTCTGTCTCCTGCATCTGCCAGGAAGTCTTTAGAGTAAACTTAACGAATATTCCAGAAAAATGTAACTTTATTTTGAAAAGAGATGTGACTGTAATGGGTATCTCTTTTTGTCTCTATCTCTGAAACTCTGTCTGTGTCTCTCTTTGTTCCTCTCTCTGCCTCTCGTCAGTTTCACTAGAATTAGATGATACCGTAAAATGGGCTCCATGGCATGGAGGTTTGAGAATTCCTTTTTATAAAATTAGTTTGTTAATAATATATATTTCTAGGCATGAAATTTCATGTCATGTTCTCTTGTGAATTGGCACTTGAAGACTAATTGTACTTGTTCTTTCTTCTGGAAGTTTTTTGGTGGCCTTTGACCAATCAGAAGTAGTATTTTGAACTGATCCAACATTAGGTCATTAAAAGTAAAATCTCTTTCCTGTAAGAGATCAATTGTAACAGTGTATTCAGTTGCCAAAAAAAAAAAAAAAAAAGAAATTAATATTCTTTATTTTGATTAAAAAGAAACTACTTGACAATCATAATGACTATAGTTTTAAATTTGAAGTCTGTATGAATGGAATGTGAGCCATTCACATATGACTGAGAATAATATACTACAAGAGGGAATGGGATATTTTAGCACAAGACTGAGAACCAAGAGGTACAAGCTCTGTTAGAAAAAATAACTTATCAATGAATATGAGTCCAGCCAGGATTTCAGTTGTTCTCAACAACTAAATAAAAAAGTGAAATTATAGTAGCAAAAAGTAACTTTCGTATTATAAAATGACATGACTTACTGAAAAATGTAAATGGCACATTCAAATTTTGTATTGCTGTGAGCATTTAATAAGATGGTGTACATAGAGTGCCTAATATGGTGCTTGGCACTTAGGAAGGATCAACAAACAGCAGTGATGTTTGTGATGATTTCTTGAATTAAATTTTCTACAGTAAACAATCTTCATTTAAAACGTGTTATTTCAACAGCAGCCACAAGATGGGAGTATTTACCTTTATAGTTAAGTTTTTTCTTTTTTCTTTTCTAATTACACTGCTGAAGGAATTGGGTATTTTGCCTTAGCTACTTCCTTGTAGAACATGTAAGAAGTGTTCACCTGTAACCAGAGTGGTTTTACCACATATTGGTTTAATACACATCAGTTGTAATGATGCTAAATGTTACATGTCTTGGGGAATTTGTAATCTAACTAGGTTTTCTCCTGAAAAATTCAGAATCAGTTTTGATCCTCTTCTGTGTGGTCATGATGCTTCTCTAGGTGATGGATTTCCTCTTCAGTCTCCATATTTATCTATGAGGATAGAAGCAAGAAAGAAATTATAGTTTAAAATTTGCACTTTGGCTGGTGAAATACTGGGCATGATTTGAATTGTATATGATCAAATCTAAGACTTTAGGTTGACTTTTTAAATAATTATCTTTTTTTTATGAATTGAAGGCTAACTAGCTGGAAAATATACTCAAAGAGTTGTGAAAGAGGAACTCTACTTAAAAGATTAAAGTTATTTAAGATCTATAAATGATCATCATCATTGTGTTTTTCCTGTCATTGTGCATATTGGAATATTGGACGTACTTTGTTCAAGAATATTAACATGGGAGTGTCCGGTCTTACTAAGAAGAATTGGAACTCACACATTCATTCCTGCATTATTTAAAAATAGACTCCTTATCTATGGCAGATTCATTTGCATTTGAAGGATCCACTTTCGTTCAGAGGGAAACATTTGCCAGTGAAATATGTGGAAGCCACATGCATATATATAGCCTTATTTTTGTTTTTATTTTTTTGCGGTACGCGGGCCTCTCACTGCTGCGGCCTCTCCCGTTGCGGAGCACAGGCTCCGGACGCGCAGGCTCAGCGGCCATGGCTCACGGGCCCAGCCTCTCTGCGGCATGTGGGATCTTCCCGGACCGGGGCACGAACCCGTGTACCCTAGCATCGGAAGGCGGACTCTCAACCACTGCGCCACCAGGGAAGCCCTATAGCCTTATTGGTTAGCAGATGTCCACTTTGGTGAAAAAATGAGCTCAACTTTTGTTTCCTCTGAAGGCTATTTGTATAAATTGATCTGTGTGGAACTAAAACAATGCAGATGTTTTACAATTAAGTTTATTCATAGATAACATTAAAGAAAATGGTTTTCATTAAAATAGGAATATATAAATGAAGGAACTCTGGATTGACATTTTCCCCTATTGAGAACTTAGAAACTCCACTTTGGTAGTTTTCCTCGTATTTGTATTCCACAGAATCTATACACAAGAAAAGGAAAAACATACACCTTTGTTGGAGTATCATGTGTAAAGGTAAGGATACTGTATATATTATCTATAGCTCCTCATTGCCCTCTTTTGATGAAGGTATATTATGCATATTATTCTAAATTGGAAGACATTACTTTTGGAGCAGAAAAATTGCTTTAACACTCTGATGAAGGCATATTGGTGCTGCAAAAACATTTGATAAACAGAAACCTCAGTTAAATAGAGTTGGAAAACCAGGAGGGGACACTTTCACACCCTTTGATGATAGTAGAGCCCAACAGGAAGAAGAAAGATTCCTCTCCTTTCCTGGCAAGGACTCAGCCAATGAAGAGCCATGAACTCTTTGTTTACTCCAGCCCTCTCAATTTCCTTTTCTCCTCTATAAAAGCATTCCCCTTCCCTTGCCGTGCAGGGACTTGCATGTGGCTTGCCATGGTTGTAGACCTCAAATTGCAATTCTCTGCTGATCCTGAATAAACTCGTCTTTGCTGGAGAAATATCTGGCAGTCTATTTGTTTCAGGCCAACAGTGCAATCACCTATACTACACAATGTAGAAACAAATTTTTTATTATTTGAAGAAATTCTATATCTTTAAATACCTAAGAACCATAATCTGTTCTGGGCCTTCCCTTTTCCTCTTTATAAAAGAAGGACAAAGATCCACAGAGGTTAAGTGATGGACTCAGGTCACACCATGTAAATAGTAGAACTCCAACTAGAACCCAGATCCCGGCATCCAGGTTGTGGCTCTGTGCTTCCCCAACCAGGCCTTGCACTGTCTACAGTGGAATTAGGCCACTACCTCTCTGTGTTTCAAGCATGGCTCTCCCACTTCTTCAGCCTATGGAAGAACATCTCGTTTTCTTTCATCTCATTATGAGAAAATAGGAACTTATTCTTCTGTCCTAAGTAGTGAATGGCTTAAAGCAAGTTCTGTCAGCTAATGGTTATTAGAGAGAATGGTTCAAGATAATCTGATTCAAAACCTAAATTGCTATTTTCAGGAAATGTCACCCAATATTTAATAGCTTGAGACCACCAAATTCTATTTAGCAGATCAAATATCATATACTGCATTCTGCAAACTAGAACTGGATTGCAGTGCGAAGTTATACTGCTCAACGTAAGACTTCTCTTGGGGCTGTATTATGCCCATGCTCTATGGCAAAGAATTCTTGGGTGTTGATTGCTTATTTGTCCAAGTATTGGAGCAGACCCAGAGCTATGTTCTGAGGAATCCTTCGCTCTGCCAATAGGAGTTTCTTGACCCACCTCATGTGTAGATGGGGTAGCCATCTATTCAGCAGCAAGTCTCGATTGGCTGTTTAATTGCTATAGGAAACCTGCTCAGCTGATTGCCAAGGAATATGGATTTGCCCTTAATCAACAGCACACAGTATCAACACTATAAGTTCTCGCCAAAGAATACAATTTTGAACTCTTTGCTTTTCAATTCTTATCAAAATCTTGGTTTTGAGAAATTATAATCAAGGAGGATTGACTGAAAGCTAGGCAAACCCTCAAATGCTGTAGATGGCTTAAAAAAATGTATATCAAGCCATCAAAATGTTACAAATCTTTACCATGTTACAAATTTTACCATGTAGTTTTAGCCTCTTCTAAAAATGTTTTTAATCAATTACATTGGGCATATGCCATTAACTTGCATGGAAGAAGAAGCAGCCATGTGAAGGAAACTTGAAGTTCTTAAGGGAACATGGCTGAGGAAGAGGTTCATTACATCTCAGAGTACACTTTTAACGAAAACTCATGGGAGAAGTTCTTCTCAGGTCTTAGTAATAAGAAAGTCATCTCTTTCTGAGGTTTTTTTGAATTCTCATAGCTATCAAGAATCTTTTTACTGGTTTTCTCTCGGTCTTTGCTTTCATTTCTAGGAGGCACTGAGTCAAGTTTGCAGCCTGTTCCTAGCACACGTGAAATGCATTTTTAAAAAATGTACTAACCAAATTTTCCTCCTTCCTCTATATTTCCCTTTTATGTACTTTATCTTACTGTTTGTATTTTGAGAAGAAGTCATGGATTTTTTCCCCAGAATAATATAATTTGCATAAAAGGAAAATCAAGCGCAGGAGACTTTTAGGTGTATTTAGGATAATTATTTTTTTAAAGTACCTATAAAAATAGTCACCTGCATATTTGTCTGGATCTCTGTGATCTTTCTTGTCCCATTCTTCCCCAAGACATACTACTTCTAATTCTCCATTCCTTTTCCCGCATACTCCCAGCCCTGCTTCCACTGGCACTAGAACTATAACTAGAGAGAGAACTTGCCTCTCTCCCCTCACAGGGGGTTAGAACAGATGTTAGTAGATCCCAAGATCTCATGTTGAACGTGTATCAGATAAAGGGAGAAATGGTTAAATTGACTCCTTGAGATAAGGGGAAAAGATAAAGAAGGGGGGAGAAAAGAAAACGTGGAGAGAGAGGATTTGGAAAAATGTGAGACTGGGGGCTACCCTGGTGGCGCAGTGGTTATGAGTCTGCCTGCCGAGATGAGAAAAGAGAAGAAAAGAAAAGAAAAGAAAAGAATCTGCCTGCCAATGTAGGGGACATGGGTTTGAGCCCTGGTCTGGGAAGGTCCCACATGCTGTGGAGCAACTAAGCCCGTGCACCACGACTACTGAACCTGTGCTGTAGAGCCTGTGAGCCACAACTACTGAAGCCCACGTACCTAGAGCCCGTGCTCTGCAACAAGAGAAGCCACCGCAATGAGAAGCCCACACACCGCCAGAAGAGTAGCTCCTGCTCTCCGCAACTAGAGGAAGCCCATCGGCAGCAACGAAGACCCAAGGCAGCCAAAAATAAAATAAATAAATAAATTTATTTAAAAAAAAAAACAAACGTGAGACTGGACATGACCTGGGAGAAGAGGTAAGATGGAAACTGCTGAACCACTGCCATTAGAAGACAGCTACATACTTTACAGATGAAATTAGTTTTCTGGGTGATGAGTGTTGCACACCTCTGCTCTGTTTTCCACTTGTCATCACTAAAAAAGAATTTCGATGCTAATTGCGGGAGTGTATTTTTTTGTGGAATGTGTAGGGATGCGTTTTCTGCCTGGGGCCATGAGGGCAGCCCACAGGGAGAATGCAGGGTCATGGGAGCCCAGAAGTCTGGGTTAATGTAAGACCCGGGGAATTTGTCAAAATCTCAGGGAGAGATTTAGGCTTCCAAAGGCCAAGACAGTGTGAGGGAAGGGAGAGGCTTCTAGGCAAATTTACTTAAATCATGGAGTGACAAAATGTCCCACTGATATTTTGTTAAAGTAAGGTAACTATACAAGTTATCGTCTAAACCTCCTTCTGAGGATGAAAGGGGGTACCATTAATAAATATTGTTGTAACAGCAGGTATATATCAGTGCTGACAAATGATTGCCCTAGGTATAGTACTTAATAGTTTCCGATTATTTGCATAAAGGTTTGAAAGTGCACTTTTAGGAAATACCTATTTACATTAGCTAGTTACAAAGACTCTTTCTGTAAAAAAAAATTATAATTTTTATTCTATATTGGAGTATAGTTGATTTACAATGTTGTATTATTTTCAGGTGTACAGCAAAGTGATTCAGTTCTACATATACATATATCCATTCTTTTTCAGATTCTTTTCCCGTATAGGTCATTACAGAGTACTGAGTGGAGTTCCCTGTGCTATATAGTAGGTCCTTGTTGGTTATCCATTTTTTTATCTAGTGGTGTGGATGTGTTAATCCCAAACTCCTAACTTATCCCTCACCCCCACCCCCACTGCAAAGACCCTTGAATACACCTGCTTGAAGTACTCATCTTAAGTTCATTTTCATCAAAATGTATTTTTCCAGCCTCCCCCATTCTTTGCATCCCTTCCTTCCTTTGACCCTAGACCTGGCCATTCTGGATTGGCTTCTCTTTCTCTCTGATCCCATAAATCTAGCTCCTGTCTCAATTCTCAATCACAGATCTAGACTGTATCACACAGTAGTTTTGTCACTATCCTTCACTAAACTTTATTACTCATGGTTTATATTTCTATTGCATATCATAATACCTGGCACAAATATATACTCAGTAATTGTCTATTAAATAAATAAGTGAGTTGAAATATCTTTTGCAGTCAATGTCACATATTTTTTAGTCCATAATTTCTTGTGTCAGTGTGCCCTGAGGCAGCAGGCTAAGTCCTATGCACTTGTATCATGAACCCTTCAGGCTCTTGGGTTAGATGGCGGATCTCTAAGGTATGAAAGAAACTGAAAAGTGTAATAGATTGGAATTGTCGAAAGTCAATTCTTGGGGCAACCTGAGCCTAACGGTTGATTGGTGTGATGCCAACCTCTCTCTCAGTACCTGCAGAGAAAACATTGCCGCTTTCTGATTCGGAGAAGTAGTGACTTTTGTTGGATTTTCTGATGTTATTAAATATGTTGTCTTCTAATGCACTGCCAACAAACTACAGATTTCTAAATATTTCTATGATTTTTCATATTTTGAGTGACGGTGCAGTGACAAAGATGTGTTGTGGTAGATGGGAGAGCTGACATGATAGACAATAACAGCTCTCTCAAAGTAGTAGTAAAATCTGCCTCCTACAATAAATTTGTATTCCATTTAGAGTGGGCCTGAATTTTTTTCCTCTCATGTTTCATAGGACTAAGAATGTCTGCATTATGTATCACTATCTGCTTTTTAGGAGGTTTGTTGCTATATTAATGTATGTTTGAAATGTTTTCTGAAGATCATATCTTTCTTCCAATTTTTGTAACTTTTAATCAGTGCTCTTTCAAAATTCATTAACTTCAGTAAGGATGATGAAAATGGCATTACAGATTTTTCATGGGTATATGCAACCCAGGTGTGAAAGTTAGGGTGCTTTTTCTAAGATTGTATTTGTTGATGTGTGAGGTTTTATGATTTAACTCTTTCTTGATCTGTTCGGTTGTACAGACCTTAGAACAACTTCTGGATCTTATGTGCTATCATGATATCATTACCCTTTTTCCCTTTACTGTCTTCCCTCTTCTAAACCATTATGTACAGCAGCTATTGTGGGAGTGTTGTTGCTATTATTGCCTAGTATCCAATCCCCCTTTTGTATAAGAAAAGCTCAACTTTCGTTTGGGATACCGAATACGTCCCAGTAACAGTCATGTGTTTGACTAGTGTTCACTCCACTCCAAATTATGGCTTTGAGTCCTAAGTGACTAAATGCAATCAACAAATCTCATTCTTCTGGCCAGTTCTGAAGTTGGCAACAACCCAGTCAGAGTTCATGAGACACAAGGAGATGTTTACTGATATTTCTGGAACATAGATGTTTTCTCTCTCCCCATGGTTGGTATAATGTGAGGACGCATGGTTTGGAACTCTGGAAACTTGCTATCACCAGAGCAGAGCCCAGAGAAACTGCTAGGCCTCTTTGGAGAGCTCAGGGATGAAGTGGGTACCGTTGATAGTAGAACAAAGGTGCAGAGAACTGAGTTTTTGTGGCCTCCTTGGAACTCCTGGATCAAGCCTCTCCTGGATTCAGAACTTCCTTTGGATCTTCAGTAATATGGGACAATGATTTCTTTTACAGTTTTAAGCTAGTTTGAGCAGGGATTTCTATACCTTGGAACTGAAGAAAATCCACTTGATATGTCAGGATTTCTGAAGGCATCAGCAATGCTTTGATTTCTTACGATATTTCTGATTAGGAGAATGATGGTTGGAAGGGGGTGGAAACTGGAATAAGGAGTTAGAATCAAATTATGGTAGGTGGAATATTCAGCCTCAGAAGTACTGACTCTAGCACCATTTGGGGGAATGGGTGGAGTTACCACTTCTAAACAGAATCACTTTTCTGCTAAAGTTCCTCTCCTTAGAATGGAGAAGAGATAGCTTTCATGGCTATGGTAAGTGGGGCTGACATATTGATTATAAAACATGTGTAAGATCTTCTATTGATCATGATTTACTTGTTGAAGAGATATAATATACAGCTTGTATTGAGTGTACTGCTTTATAATATCCAACCCCAAATTTACATTTTTCTTGAAATCTTTACCGAAAAACATAAGTAACATATAAACCTTGCTACATTAAGTGTAAGTTGCTGCAAATTTTTGGCAATGTCTCATTCATGTCTACCTCTTTAATCCTCCTTACTGTTCATTCTGTTTTGTTTTTTTTTCTATTCAACTTATATTTTTCTCCTTCCCTTTCCCTTTTGTTCTGTTTCTTTGAATTTATGAGACAATAGTGCCCCTAGGTAGCAGTCCAAAGGTATTACCTGGTATTACCCCTAGTATTAATAGTTAATAAATTGAACTCTATATTAATTCCATGATATATTTTTTTATTTACAAGAAACACTTTCATGAGGTTCAACAGCTTATTGAACCTAAGCCACCAAAACCATATGCAGCCTTAGACTTATCTTTCATGAATGATGCAAAAAGATTTAAAAATCATAAAGGTCATTCACAATTATACAAATATGAATTCCACTTTAAAAAGTAAACTGTTAATAAATCAGATAAGAGCTCTAGCACACATTTTTTCCCCCCTAGGGAATCAACTCACATATAAAAAGGAATTACCAAGGAAGTATAAAATAAGAGTAAGAACAGGCAATTTTCTAACTATCCAATGCAAATTTGTTTATTTTCACACAATTTTCTAACTATCCAATGCAAATTTGTTTATGTAGCTATTAAGTAATATTTACATTATATTTGACTCTTTTCCCCGAGTAGAGCTTCACCTTCATTTTTAACTTAATATCTGTGTTACTGAGTCCAAGCTCATCCTGCTTGCCACATGACAGGCCAATAAATCAGGAGATGAGGTGTTGGAGCAAAGAATAACGACTTTATTTGAAAAGGTGGGAGTCCAAGAAGATGGTGGACTAATGTCCTAGAGAACCATCTTTCTGAGGTCTGAATGCTAGTTTCTTTTATAGAACAAAGAAAGGGGAAGGTGAGGAGGTAAAGTAAAAACGCCATAAGTTGTTGCAAATATCTCCTGGTTTTGGCCTACCTCCAGGAGGGGATATGTTAATTTCTCCTTTCCTGCAGCCCTTCACAGGTGGGCTGGGTCAGGATGCTTCCTGTGAGCTGAACAAAGGTATATTAGTTTTACATTCAGACATGGGGGTTGGAGACAGGCTTATGTGTACTTTAAGCTATAGACAACATCCCTTTAGTGATTAACTTGTAACAAAAGCAATAGAAAACAAAGGTTAAGGTAAAAGAAGCAGATCTAATATGGAGTCAGATTTGTTATTCCCTATTACATCTGGACATTATAAGTGCTCCATGATAATATTCTCTTTCAAAGTAATTTCAACATTTTTTCATTTGATCCTAATAATCCTGTTGTGAGATAGTAAAATAATTGAGACAGAGAGGGTAAATAGTGTGAAATAAGAGTTATCATTCTTTCCGCTTTTTCTCTATTCCGTATACTTGTTCTATTTAGCAAGCTTCTTAGCCTTCCTGTGGCTCATGGTCTCTATCTATAAAATGTTCATTATAACATTACCTACCTTACAGGTTGACCTACTACAATATTCATTTGACCGTTGTTTATAACTGAAAATTGGAAACAGTGTAAATGGCCAAAATAGAAGAACGGGTAAATAAATTTTGTTACATACATGTGATGCAGTGGGCAACCTTTAAAAATCATGTCTTAAAATCAACCTTTAGGGCTTCCCTGGTGGCGCAGTGGTTGAGAGTCCACCTGCCGATGCAGGGGACACGGGTTCATTCCCAAAAAAAAAAAAAAAAAAAAAAAAAAAAATCAACCTTTAAAAATCAAATCTAACAATAAATAATGTTATGAGATAATGTTATGATAGAATGTTAAGTGTAATACAAAGCACAATACACAATCAAATACACAGCATTAGCCAAACATATAAACTAATATTTTAGATACTTGGGAAAATGATTCAAAATAAGTAAATATTTTAAGATCGTTTCAGCAATTATATTTTTCAGATGGGATTTCTGTCTTATTTCAGGTTGCTAAAACAAAAATACCATTGACTAGGTGACTTAAACAACAGAAATTTATTTCTCACAGTTCTAGAGACTGGGAAGGCAAAGATCCAGGTGCCAGTCCATTCTGTTCCCGGGAAAATCACTCTTCCTGGTTTGCAGACAATGCCTTCTTGCTGTATTCTCACATGGCAGAGAAAGCGTGAGAGCTCTAATCTTTCTCTTCTAATAAGGACACTAATTCCTTGTGGGGGCTTCACCCTTCCAACCTCATCTAAATCTAGTTATCTCCAAAGGCTCCATCTACTAACACACCATCTCATTTCAGGTGTTTCAACATATGAATTTGGGGGGGATGCAACCACACCATCCATACATAACAGTTACCTTTTTAAGGTATTTTGATACACATTTTGAAAGTTTTTTCTACAGTAAGTCCTACTACTTTTATAGGAAATGTATCACAGTACTGTTTCTAATAGCAAAAGTCTTGGAAGAGCCTAAATCTCCTTCATCAAAAGGGAAATACTAATTATAGTATGGAACAGTCATACTTGAGAATATTACTCAATTTTTAAGAAGAATAGAAAGATGTCCAAGATTTATTTTGAATAAAAATCAACAAGCAATCCCAAGCAACACCAGTCTTTAAGGCTTGGTCTGAAAACGAAAAGTGTGGACTCACTCAATTAAAATTACTGTCACTTTCACTACTCAATCAATAACTGATCAGTATGAAGGATGCATCAGATTTTGAGCTTATTAGCAAGCGAATCTGCTCCTAATTTCCTAATAGAAACTTATAAAGACTCACAAAGCTTGGAGGTCTCCCAAGTCTATGAGAAGTGGGGAATCCCTCAGAACAGGTGGGAGTGGAGGGTGGGACTGTGAGCTCCACCTACTCTATAAGCAGCCTTTGCTGAGACACAGTGTTATACTTCCATCCTCTTTCTTACTTTGTTACAGAACTTAATCTAGTTTCAGTGCAACAGTTTATGTAATCTCATTTATCTGGGAGAAAAGTTGTATACAAATGCAAAGCAAGATACATAGTCAGTTGTTTATAGTCATTACCTCTGGGAGGAAAACATAGAGAATGTAGAGGATTTGATCTTTTCCTGTGTGTACTTCTATATTTGAATTTTTTCCCCCCAACTTCATCTCCCAATTGAGTAATGAAGAAAACAGTAATACTTGTTAGACAATGATTATGTAGGTCTTACCTGATTCAGTATAAATGTAAATAAATTATAGATTGATTAATAACTCGTATGTTATATATAATAAAATAATACTGAGTCAAGGAAACTTTGCCAAATGAGTTTGACACCCTGACCTCCAATAGCTTATAAGCGCCAGTAGCCAGTAATATAGCCAATTCAAGGAATGTTATTGGCCACTTGACCAGACTCCGCTTACCATCTCCTCAGTCTGTTCTTCCTATGAATGAGTCTTTGTCCATGACCTTAAAGAAAGTATGTTTTAGCCAGAGGATCAGTGAACTGCGTTGGACAAGACGTGGGACTATTCATGTTTCATTTATTTATCATTTTCTAAGCAGCTATTATATGTCAGTCACGGAGGATGCAGAGATGTGTAGTAAGCAGCTTGCGCCCTCAGTGAGCTTGCTGCCTGGCAGGAAAAGCAGGCCGCTGCAGGTATTAGCATAGAATTCAAGGGCTGAATCCGGAGGTGGATCCAGATTAGCAGATGCTGTGTGATCTGAGACGAATGACTTAATCTCACCACTGCTCAGTTTCCTCACCTATCACATAGGCCAGTCATGGTGTCTACTTCTTCAGGTTACTGTGTGGATCAACTGAGATAACATATATAAAGTTTAACTTATTATAATTATTATTTAAATGAATAATTTTGATGTATTGTGACAAGAGCCGTATCAGTGGTCAGCAAAAATGATGTTATGGTAGCTGTGATGATGTGGTGCAGTGGAAATCACATGTACCACTGATACCTTCTGTACCCTCGGTTCATAATGTGAGCACAGGGATCCTGAAGTAGGATGCTGGCAGTGTCTTTAGTGGTTTTGAGAGATTCCATTAGTAGAGTCTCTGCCTCTTAGGAGAGGTTCTGCCGGCTGCGTTTGGTGTTCAAAACAGTCTCTTCACTATAGGTCTCAGTCTCCTTTGTTCACAGAAGAACGATGATTCATAAACCATTAAGAGATCCCAGTCTGTAGTTCCATTGTCTACTGTGAGGGGGGTGTTGGGGGATGTGACTCCCTTTCCACTGTATTCTTCCATGAAAGGGGCTTGAAGCCCGTGGGCAGAAGGCTAGATCGGGCTTGAATGCGTCCGAATGTGCAGACCCGCCCACTGCACAAACCTGACCCTCTTCTTTTGCTCTTGCTCTGTGTTCAGTATTCCTGCCTCAAAATTGGCTGTGGACATCTTTCTTCTGCTGGACAGAGTGCCCAGAGTTAGTTAACACACTAGCTGGAGACTGTTACACGGGAGGATGAAGGTGGCCAAGCAGGTTCCACTCCCCTGTCATAGAGCCAGGGGAGAAATGCACCTTCTATCGGAGAGGGATTGGAACTTAGAATAAAGGTGGTCCTCTTGACATTGCAAGCCCTTTAAGCAGGGGTGAAATTGTTTTTCTGAGAAGTTGATTGTTATGACTCTCAGAGGTTTTTCTTTTTTTCCGTATTTGCTTTTCATGATGCAGCAAGGCACTAAATGATTTAAGGGTAGGTCTTATTCAAAGCCACTTGTTCTGCTTAGCTAACTCATGGGTTCTAAGTGGCTCATGAGTATCCTTTTAAATTCCTATTATGATCAATGAGACCAAATGGCATGTTTTGCCTTATTGTCTAAATTGGTCACATTTTTCTGTATATTGCCTGACTCCTCTAAAATTATAAAATAGGTTAGGAGATAAACTATGTAAACCAGGACTCACGCTCTAGAATTCAGCCTCTTGTGGATAGCATGCCTCTCTATTAAAATAAGAGGAAGATCAGGAAGAAAACGGTTGGATTTGTGACAAACTTTCCTGCCTTGGCTAAAATGACTTCTTTTTCTTCTCTTTACTTTTTGATGTTTATGTTCATCATAGATAGAGATCTTCCAGGTCCCCAAGTACTTCAGCACCGCAGGTAAAGTGGGAACCTAAGAAGCCAGTGCCTGTCAGAGGCCCATATTGCTTAACTGGATTGATCTTGTACCATGGTGTTAAAAACAGACATCATTAGTTCCTAGGGGCTGTCTTCAGGATGTCATCAGAACTGAAAAAATGACTCCACATACCAAAAGAGGGAGAATGTGGAAAAACAATGGTCTGAATATTGTTTATGTGACTCATCACAGGCAGACACTGAATATTCAGATTGTGAGAGCACGACAATTAAATTCTGTGAGCCTCATTTTTCTTATATGTGCAATAGGTCAAAACTGTTGTACCAATATTTTTTTTTGGCTTTCATATAATATATCAATAATAGGCTAGGTAATTAGATCAAAGTGTTTTACCTAACAGAGGTTCATCCAGGAAGAGGAAATCATTAATAACCCCCCACCATAGTAGACAGAATACCCTCCCCCTGCCAAAGATGTCCAACCACTAATCCCTGGAAATGTGAATATGTTATAGATCTTAAATCGGGAGATTATCCAGGATTATCCAGGTGGTTCAGTTCCATCACATGAGCCTGTAAAAGCAGAGAACTTTTCCCTGGCTAGAAGCAGAAGAGGAAGGCAGAGAGATGCAGCAGAAGGGGAGAGATCTGAAGTGTGAGAGCAACTCTCCCTCTGCTGTTGCTGGAGGGAAGTCACGTGGAACCCATGAGAAGGAATGCAGGCAGCGTGTGGAAGCAAAGAACCAGCCCTGCTGACAGCCAGCCAGGACCTCAGTCCTACAACAGCAGGAACTGCATTTAACCGATGACCTGAAAGAGCTTGGAAGGTGGTTTTTCCCTAGGGCCTCCAGAACAGAACACAGTATGATGATACCTGTATTTAGTCCACTCTAAGTGGAAGTCTTCACTAAGCCACACTCTGCCCAGACCTCTGATCTATAGAACTATGAAATGATTAATGGATGTTGTTTAAAGCCACTATGTTTGTGGTAATTTGTTACAGCAGTAATAGGAAACTAATACACCCTCATTGCTAGGAGAAAATAAAAGCTTGAGGGAGGTAATAAAGCATATGGCTCCAATACCTGGTCTCCTCACTCTTCCAGATCCTCAGAGGCTGCAGATGGCAGAAGGAGACACGTGCTGGAAAAGGGTGGGCCTCCCGAAGGAGGTCTCTGCACACGATGTTCTACCTACCTGGGTGCCAGTGCATTATCTCTTGGTAAAGGCAACTTGGCAGTGTCACTTGCTTAGGCGACAGGAGGCCTTGAAGTTGAACTTTCCTGGAGAGCAGTTGGTTCCACTGTGCATAGGTGAAACCAAGTAGTCACTGCAGGCTCCACCGCAGGGTTTGAGGGGAAGCTGAAAGCCAGTGTGGCACAGGGAACTCTTTGGAGCCCTAAGTAGAGCAGATTTTCTAAGCTGTCATAGTTGTTGGATTCAGTTGTAAATGCAAATAAAGCAGGCAGCACTAAAATAACAGCATTGCCTTGGAGACCAGAGGGCCAGAGATGCAGTGCCTGGAGAGAGACTGGCTCATTCTCTCCACTGTGAGGTGGTGGGAGACACACACCTCCCTTCCACTGGCACATACATTCAAACATAATTTTGTAGAGGAGCCAGAGGGATGGACAGAAGACCAAGAAGTCTAGGACAAAACTTATTATTTTTCTAAGAAAGAGCTTTACCATCATAAAGGAAGCATTAAGAAAATCAGATGACAATAAAGTTAAAAACCTGATGAAAGTTGTTTCTATCCTGCTATCGATTTTAGGGGCTCAGGAGGAAAGACAAATTAATTAAAAACAAAAGAATTTCATTTTCTCATGATGATGGATGTGTCAACCGGACTGGTTTATGAGATGCCCAGATAGTGGATAAAATATTTCTGGGTGTGTCTGTGAGGATGTCTCAGGAAGAGATTAGCAATGGAATCCATAGACTGAGTAAGGAAGATCCACCCTCACCAGTGCAGGTGGGCAACATCCAATTGGCTGAGGGCTTGATTAGAGCAAACATGTGGAGGAAGGGTGAATTTGCTCTCTTTGCTTGAACTGGGACATCCATCTTTCCCTGTTCTTGGACATCAGTGCTCCTGATTCTTGGCTTTTGGACTCATACCAGACTTAACACCATCAACTTCTCAATTCTCAGGCCTTTGAACTCGGACTGAATTACACCACTAGCTTTCCTGGCTCTCCAGCTTGCAGACGACAGACTGTGGGACTTCCTGGCCTCCATAACCACGTGAGCCAATTCCTGTAAAAAAAAATCTCCTCTCATAAATATATCTGTATATATCCTATTGGTTCTGTTTCTCTGGAGAACGCTGACTAATGCACTCATGTTGTGTGATTTTTACTTGTGACTGTGCTACTGTCTACACCTTTATCCCCCATAAAAGTGTCAGTTCTCAGAGATCAGGGCCTAGTATCTTAAAATTATATCTCTTGTATTCCCCAGAATTCCTAGATTTCAGCACAAATAATAGGGGTGATTCAATGCAGATACCTGGCCTGTTCCTGCCAACATTTGTTCTGGTTGGTCAGTGCCCATATTATCCAGTTATTCAATATTCTAATATCATAACTCAAGTGAATTCTTCCTTTCACATTTTATTATGATAATCTTTTAACATACAGAAGAGTTGAAAGAATTGTGCATTGCATAGCCTCACTACCTAGATTCTGCAGTTCATCTTTTGCTATATTTGCTTTATCACACATATGTCCATCATTCCTCTAGCCATCCATCAGGCCATCTTATTATCTTTTTTGATGTTCTTAAAAGTAGGTTTCAGACTTCACCCATAAGCACCTCTGCACGTGCACCATTGATTTAGAGTTTGATATTTGTTTACTGCTTGTTTTTTTTTTTTTTAAATAAGACCCAGGCTGAATATATATTTTGTATTTGACACATGGGGTAATTAAGATTAACACAATGATAGCTTGACAAATAGAAGGCTACTGTGAACACTTGATAGCTGAGTTAGGAATTTGTAGACCAAGATGAAATTTTGATTACAATAGCAAATAGAGGTCCTCTTAATAATCTCTCTCATCAGCAAAGTTTATTTAGAATAAATAGGAGAGAAAGTCAGATACATTCCAGGAGTCTGAGGTCTCAAGGTAAAGGCTGATTCTAATGGAAACTCTCTAGATTGTGATGAATCATATAGCTTTCCCAGCAAAGGTTAAAGGAATATTGATGAAGCCAGAGATCATTTCAGCTGTTTTAAAACTCTCAGTTTTTTGACCTATGCTTCTATCAGGTTATGAAGCTAATATTCTCTCCATCAGTTGAACAAGCTATACAAATCATTAAAATGGTATATTTAGACAACTGTCTTACTTCATCATATAATTTGTCTGTGCAAACAAGGTCTTGTGGTTCTAACTATTGCTCGCACCTCAAAAACTTCATAACTTATACAATATGTACACCATTTTAAGTGTCTACTAATGGTAGACACACAAGGGAAGGGAAACATCCCACAAGGGAAGGGGAATGTTCACACAAGGGAAGGGGAGCATCATTCCTTGGATAATAACTTGGTAAATTCTTGAAAAACTGATTATATTGTATCCAGTTATCCCAACATGTTGCATCTTCATTGCCCCCTCCCTTCTTTCTCCCCTCATGTGGGAGCAGAACTGGGCTTCATTCTGAGTCATGATTTTGGCATTGTTTTTGCTTCTCTTCTGCCCTGGTATGGAAAAATCTCAAAAGCAACTGAGGGAGCTGAAAGAATATGAAAAGCCTGCTATGAGCAAGATTTAGCTAAGGAACATCTAAAAATTGATTTGATATTTGTTTCATAGGTGAAACTTTATCCTCGGTCAGCTTGAGGTATTGCATTGCAAACCAATCAATCCTGCCTGATCTTTCAAAGTCTGCAAAAGCCTAAGTGACCTGTTACACAGTCTGCCCAAAGGACATGGGCTTCGTCGTCTACAACAAAGAAGAAGAGATCCAATCTTAAGTTGAGACAAAAGTAAGTATATGCAACAAAGTGTATTTCCAAAGTGCTTTAGAGGCCCTCTACTCTTGTGGCAGTCTTGAGCAAAAGATGGGGAGAGGCTCAGGTTGAAGAGGAAGCTGTATGAGGAAGGTAAGCCTAAATTCCTGTTGTTACCCAGCCCCATACTGTTGTTTCCAGAGCACTATCAAAGTCTTCATGGATGGAATTTTTTGACACAGAAATTCTGGTTTCACACAGTTCCTGGCACCTAGGAAGTGCTCCATATATGGGCCAAGTGCTTGCTGAATGGAAGTCCACAATTCACTATCTAGAGCTATGGGCAGAGGCTTACAATCAAGGTCTATCCTCCCTCTAGAAGTCTAGGTTCTAAAGGATCCATCCTTCCACAGAAAATGCTTGATGACCAATACGGACATACCTTCATTTAGGGGGACTCTGGGGATGCTACACCACAGCTGCAAATTTCAAATTTGCAAATTTCTAGGGGCCAAGTTTGTACTGTAAATGCCTGAAACAGGCCTAGTGTGGGAAAAATAGCACAGGCATAGCAATTGATTTTCAGCTATAGCCTCAGGGAAACAAGAGGGAGTGGTGAGGACTGTGGCAAACTAGAAATCCTGTGCTCTGTCTAATGCGGGCAGCTGCATTCAGCTTCAGTGGTTTAATGCCTCATGAAACTGCATGCTCAGTAATGGGGAGCTCCTAATTTTTCAAGAACAGCTGGAATTTGATGTGAAATTGTTAATTTTTAAGATCTGACAGACTACCAGCATTTGGGATCTCAGCTGTCACTTTAATGAATACAAGGTTCTAGTTTCAGTTTGGTGACAGAATGGCCGTTCCAGCATCAAGTGTCAACATACAGGGAAGTGTAACTAATGACTGCTACCGTGTAGAGTCAGCAAATCTCTACTTCAATTCTCTTTTCTTTTCGTGATGAATCTTTCTGTTGTGTTGCATCCTGTCTAACAGTTATAACTATACCTTTTAGAGTTCAGAGGAATCTAACCTCTGTGCTGGTTTATATTGATGGAGGAAGCTAAGTTTGCAATAGTCTGAACTCACAAAACTGTTTAGTGTCTTACTCAGAACGGAGTGACCAGTCTCCCCTGCCCAGGTCAGTGTGTTAACCAGAAGAACATGGTGCCTATATCCACATCCAGCTGAATTTCACATCTGTTAGGCTCTTTTTCCACGAACCTCAAAGAACGTCTGCTAGATCAATTTATCATCCTAAAATTTCTGTAGGGCCTGCAATAGTATACATGAAGTAAAATAATACTAATTGAACTTTGGGGAAACTGACGTTCTCCCTCTTCCATGCTCACCATCACATTGAGATAACTGAGGGAAAAGGCATTAAAAACTGCTAGTGATAATGGCTGGACTGAAGGCAGGTCAGGTGTAGGAACACATTTGAGAACGGCAGATCCTCCTCTAGAGCCCACTAGTTAGTTCCCTGTTGTGTTTGTGTTGTCCCTGATTCCTCACGGCACTCTTCTCTCTCTTCTGGCAGACATATTCTCTAAGAACACATTTGAGGCTCAAACACTTCAATGTTGAATTTCAGGCAACTTCTTAGCTCAATGAAGAAGAAACATCAGGGCAGTGTGTTGCTTTAAAGGCAGTTGAATATCCAAGACATCATGGTTTTTCCTGACAACACAGGGCAGGTGGGGTTTGCATACCTCATAGGAAATGTGTCCTCTGTGTTGAACCACAGGCTGGGATGGTGAGCAGGGAAAAAAATCTACAGGTGAGCAAAGCTCAGCGTACCTCTGTCATGATTTAGGCAGGATGCTAAAGGAAGTGATATGGCACCCGGAGGACAGGAATTGACACTTGGGGGCTGGAAAGGCAAGTGGTCATTGTCCCAGTGTGTCAGGCATTCACAGGCAGGATTCGGTCTCACAGGAAAGGACCAAATCATGCCTCGATTAGTCAGGGATTTGGAACGCACCTGAACCTATATGTGGAGAAATCGGAGTACTTGGTTCAGAGACCAAGGCTGGGAAAAAAGGTGAACTTAACTGGATTTATAGTTCTGAAGAGGATTAGTATTGGCTTCCATTGGCCAATACCTGAAAGTTACTGTAGAGGATTGAATTGTGTCTTCCCAAGAGAGGTGTTCTTCTTAAATCCCGGTAACTATGATTATGACCTTATTTGGAAATAAGGTTTTTGCAGATGTTATTAAATTAAAGATCTTGAATAAGATGATCCTGGATTTAGAGTGGGCTCCAAATCCAATGATTGATGTCCTTATAAGAGAAAGGAAAGAAAATTTGAGACACAGAGAAAAGAAAGACACATGAAGATGGAGGCAGAGATCAGAGTTAAGTAGCTTCAAGCCAAGTAACACCAGGAGCTATTTACACAACAGAACCTAGGAGAGAGGTATGGAACAGATTCAGAGCCTCCAGAGGGGACAAACCCTTCCAATGCCTCGATTTTGGATTTCTAGTCTCCAGAAGTGTGAGACAATAAGAATCTGTTGTTTTAAGCCAGATGGTTTGTAGTACTTTGTTACAGTAGCCCTAGGAAACTAATACAGCTACCATGCCTGACCTCTGACATTATTATTCTCTAGATGTTGTTTTCCAGCTAATGTGAAAGAAATATTTGTTTTGATCACCTTTCATTTCTCTTTCCTCTTTTGTTCACTGTAAAATCTATTTTTTTTAAGCTCTGGGAATGAATTAAAAATTAAAGTTCTATGGTTATAGTAAAAAAAGAAATCAGTGTCTAGATGATTTAGAGTTGGTCATTAACTGGAAAACATAAAAAATTAAAACTCCATTCTAGAATTAACTGCAGTATTCACTCAAAAAATTATTTTTCAGTAATTTATTCATTCTTCAACCCATTTCAATCAAATGAAATATTTACCACATGCCTACTCTGTGCTAGACATTATTCTTCTAATTACTTGGAAATACATGATGAATAAGAAAAACAAGGTGTCTGCCCTCTTTGCATATACATTTTGGTGATCTAGACAGGAAATAAACAATTAATCAAATAAGTAAATAATTCCAGGCTGTAATAAATGTTGGTGACATCTCCATTTATTTTCCTGTACTCCCTGGTATTAGCACATTTTGATTCTTGGTTTTAATGGTCACTAATTGCTGAGTAGAATGAAGGGAGAGTTCAAAACATAGCTATTTAAACTAAATCCCATGATTCGCAGGACTCCTGTTGGATTTCAGCTCTATCATGCCTGGTTATATCTGTCTTTGAGCTTTGAATTCACACTAAATGGGGAATCAAAGCCAGTTAATTGGCAACACAGCATTGTTGCTGTTACTTGATACATAATTGAAAATAACCTCAGTGGCAGCCCCAAAGCTTAGATGTCAGAAAGCTTGATATCCTTTCCCTTCTAATGCAAATCACTAAGGAAAGAGCTGAAAAATTGATTCAATGTTATATGGACTGTACAGAGGTGTTAATACCATGGAGACTTATTTCATATTAAAAAGCTAAGATAGCACAAAAGCTCAGGAGTAAAAACAATTTATATACAGATATCAGAGTTCATTATTTTCTTGCTTATTTTTTTCCCATTTGCCCATATATGGAGTAAGTAAGCTATTACCGTAACTCACAATATGGACTAGCTTTGGTTTCATTTGAGGTGACAGTGTGACAGATGTCAAGAAACCAAAGTGTTGTGAGACAAGGTCTCCTCCCCACCCCTGGCCCAAATATGCAGAGTTTACAACAGGAAAGGAGAGAGACTCTGTTCCATCACTCTTAAACTCTTTACAAGATCAGAAAAATTTAAAAAGAGGGTCAAACAGAGGATTGGAAGGGAGACTGACAAGTAGATTTCTTTGGTGAGAGTAGTTGTGCTACTGTGAGGCTCCTGACCCATCTTTGGGAAAGGGTAGGGTAGAGTTACACTAACTCCCACTGCAGTGAGAAGGGCTTTCAGAGGCCTCCTGGGGAGCATTGGGAGGCAGAGAGGATGCTATCTTCTTGAAAAACCCAAAAGCATGTGCAGGGTTGACTTAGCTGCTTTGTTGGAAGAGCCAGGACAGTCAGTGATGTAGTGTTGAGAACAGTCCAAGAGTTTGTTGTGTCAAACGAGGCGTGAGTATTTCCCATGCAGATGTGGACCACATCGCAGAGGTAGCCAGAAAGGGATCAACTTGGATTCTCTTCCATAAAGTCTGCAAAAAGCAAGAAAGTCTCAGTGGAAAGAGCCTGGATTTCCTGGATGCCCGGGATCTGAGAAAACATCTATCTTAGTCCAAGGAAATGCAGAGAGGAATCTCCAAGGAGACTCAAGAGCACCCCATGAAATGTACTCAGCTGTAACATCTTCAGAACCAGAAGGGAAGAACTTGTCAAGCTCAGCAAGACCTGTTCTATCCTTATCTTTCCAAACTTTCCTACTGTTCATTCTAGGGAGAATGCAAGAGCAATTAGAGGCAGGGGGAGACAGCTAGCAGGGAGATTAGAGAAGACAAGCAAGCATTCTATTCCCACTTCAGGTTTCAGACCTCAGCAGAAGAAAAGGTTTAAACTGAGATTAGATTTTTCATTATTGCAGAGAAGTGAAAAACCTAAATTTGACTTGAGGCTGCTGGCAATCCATAGCGACTGTAGAATTGTCTATTACCTGAGAGTGAGTAGAAGATTCACAAACCTTCAAAAGTTTTCATACAGGGAAAAAGGAAGAGTAGAAAAGTTTAAAGTGATGCTTGGAGAGAGAATTAGAGATGCATTTTGATCACAGGTCCGTGTCATACTTACTTAACCTATTGGTTACACTTCATTATTGAAATATTTTCCATAGATAGAATTCTGGGATTTGAATCATTGTAAATTCATTTTCTTTAATTTTTTGTGACATTCAAGTAAAAAAAAATTTTTGAGAAATAATAAGATCATACAGTAATCTCATTAATACATAACATTAAATGAAGTGTTTTAGTATTCTGACAATATAAATCTTCAAATGAGTCATAAACTATATGCTAATATGTACAGTATTTATACTCAAGTTCTTTCTGTTCTATGTCACTTATGAGGCCAGAAGGACCATTGTCAAAGAGGAATTGCAGGTTAATGACATGGTCCACCATGAGGGACTAGCCTGTATTTGCACATATCAGCCGTATCAGTTTAGAAGGTGGTTCCCTCGTTTGGGACGTGCCAATTATTTTCACCAGCTGGCATATTTGTAAATCTTTAATTTTTATTAATATAAATATTGGTTCCTTAAGTGAGTCTGCAGGAGTTTTGTTTCTTTTTTAAAAAAGTGAATCAGATGCAAACTATTATATATAGAATGGATAAACAACAAGGTCCTACTGTATAGCCCAGGGAACTATATTCAATATCCTGTGATAAAACGTAGTGAAATAGAATATGAAAAGAATGTATATATATATATATATGTGTATATATATATATATATATATATATGTATAACTGAATCGCTTTGCTGTACAGCAGAAATGAACACAACATTGTATCAACTATACTTCAATTAAAAAGTTGAATTTACATATAAAAATGAATTATTCCCATTAAGATATCTTCCTCTTTATTTTAGTACAGTGAAGTCTTGGTGAAGTTCAGATAATGAAAAGAGAAATGATTTATTCAAGTTCAAGTACTTTAACTAGTGGTATACTCTGTGAGAATGAAACTAGCAGTACGTGGCAGCCCTTGCTCATCTGAGCAGCCCGTAACCTGCACTCTGCTTCTTTCACTATCACGATCAGCATGACAAAGGAGTAAGACTTTTGTATACTTTAAAGTTAGCGTGAAACATGGGCCTAATCACACCAGAATAAGATGTTTCCTCTCTTTTTAGTTTATCTAATACATTTTTGGTGGAATTGATTACAGGAGCATAATATCAGATGTAAGAGTCATCCATAAAGTAAGTGAACTCTGTAGAAGCCAGAAGTATGCAATTCTTTTTTTTTTTTTTTTTTAAAGAGCTGTTTTATATTAACGACTTTAAACCATTACTAAATTAAAGCTGTAGGGAGTGGAGTGCTGCAAATTAGCTGCTCGTCTACAGAAAGATACCAATTCCAAGCTAATGAAAGAAGCTTTTCAATTTAGGTCCAGTGAATACATTTAAAAGTTACATCATATTTATCAAGTGAACATAATTTAATATGATAATTCAAAGAGAACTAGTTGAAAAGAAACTATTGTAGTAATCAGCTGGGAGGCATATTTCATAAAAGCAGTTTAAAAAGTTAATTTATCTTGATTTTATGAGAAAATGATTCTTGTGTTTAAGAGTTGATCATTATTGTGAAAAGGCTTCCTCAAGCTTTTGCACATTTAGAAAAGATTGATGAGTATAAGACAAAAATTATTTGTTTTTATTGTAGTTGAAGGGAAAATTTGTGCATGTTTCTGATATAATTTTGCAGCTGTAGCTTGCTTCAAAATCAGGAGTTCAGCACATACATTTTGAGAGCTAGGATTTGTTATTGTGCTATAAACTGATGTGGCAACCTTTTAAAAATAAAACATACAAAATGTTTTAAAATTCTTCTCTCTGGCTTTAAGTAGTTTATAATATCTGTATGAAGATTTCATTCCTGGTGCCCTAAAAATCATCATTATTTTTCATATATTTGTGGCTCTTTCATTGTGAATTGTAGCTTTAGATTTTTTTAGTGAAAATATTTTATCTCTCAATTTTTTTATGATCTGGAAATTTGTATTTAAACTTAATTATTTAGAAGATTTTCACAAAAGTGTTACCCTCTTGGAGACGATAGTTTAGAGAAAATGCCATGACTATATTTTCCTTGCTATGTGGTAGTAACTCATCAAGAAATTGTTAAAACTGTAGATATGTCTCCATTAAACCCTGAGATTAAAAAAAAAACCATGAGATTAAATGTGATCTATGGACTGTGAATCATTTCTCCCTTATTTACATTATAACTCAATATTCACTTGCTTCATTTTTCTTTCTCCATTCAATTATTGATACATAATTTTCCAAGATATCCAAATTTAAAGTTGTGACATCATTGTCTAACTGAACTCCCTCATTTCCACATCAAGTAAGTTGTTCTTAGTCTTATATTTAGCTTCGTGGGGGATGCATCTATTTTTTTTTAACATATTTTTTGGAGTATAATTGCTTTACAATGTTTTGTTAGCTTCTGCTGTATAACAAAGTGAATCAGCTATACGTATACATATACGTATAGCCCTCCTGCGTCTCCCTCCCACCCTCCCTATCCCACCCCTCTAGGTGGTCACAAAGCACCGAGCTGATCTCCCTGCACCAGGCAGCTGCCCCCCATTAGCTATCTGTTTTACATTTGGTAGTGTATATATGTCCATGCCACTCTCTCACTTCGTCCCAGCTTACCCTTCCCCCTCCCCGTGTCCTCAAGTCCATTCTCTACGTCTGCGTCTTTATTCCTTTCCTGCCCCTAGGTTCATCAGAACCATTTTTTTTTAGATTCCATATATATTGTTGTTTATCTTTGCTTCTTCTGCTGCATTTAGCATCAAGTTTTGTGTATAGTAGGTTCTCAATTAAATATAATTGAACAAAGGGAATTTAAATGTTTGCTTAATTTAATACTTTAGGTTATTGAGTTGGGAGAATTACTGTTGGTTTGATTAGTAACTATGTTAGAAAGTGTTGCCCAGCATATAATATTCTTTCTTCCATCCATTCAAAGAAAAATATTCAGTGGTCACTTCTTATGAGCCGGGAACTCTCCTAGGTCCTGAGAATAGAGTCGTAAGGGGAAAAAAAAAAAGACATGGTCATTGCTCTGAGGAACTTGATAATCTGGTGGGAAAAGGTAGAAATAATAAGTTATAATAGTAGAAGATAATTCTTGAACACTTATTATGTGCCAGGCACTGTACTAAGTACTCTTCATACATTATTTCATTTTACTCTTAAACTTAATAGTTCCATTCATTTATTTAACAAATACGTTTTTATTATTTTGTGCTAGGCACTATTTTCCATAGTGTTTTAGAAAAAATATATAGCATAAAAGAGTCTAGGGCATAACAGTAAGGAAAAGTGATCTTTTTTTAACAGAAGAATTGGGGAAGTTGTCTCTGGGGAGGTCATATACCAGCAGGAGTGAGAGAGTGACCCTTGAGTAGATTTGGAGGTAGAGTATTCCAGAAAGAGGAACAAGAAGTGCTACCATACTGAGGTGGAAATGAGCTTGTTTTGCTCCAGAAACTGAGAGAATGCATATGAAGCTCCAGTGGATCATTTGGGGGCAGGGTTTGGGTTAGGGGGTGGAGAGAGTGATAAAGTGTAGGGGTGGAGATATTGTCAAGGACCAGATAAGGTAGGGTCTTGTAGATGATAACAAGAAGTTTGTATTTTATTTAAAATATGATAGGAAGCCCTTGGAGATTTTGATCTGGGGAATATTGTAATCTCAAAAGCCTTCTCTGGCTAACTCCCCTTTCCAGTATCCCATATGCCTTAGTTTGTCCAGACATGCACTTCTTCACCCCATTATTTTTTCTTGTCTTTCTCTTACTTACATTAAAATAAAGAGATATATGCATATGTTTATAAACTGGAAAGGATTCACTGATTTCATCTAGTATTCACTTAAGCCATCTGAAAAGAAAGAATTTTTTTGTGTTTTGAAAGGTCTCCAATTATGAAATGAAACAATTACCTACCACTCTCATGTCAAAGACAGATTTTATTTTTCTATCTTGAGAGACTGTGTCAAGGATTCCTGATTCTAAATGGTATTAGTGTCGTAGTTCATAAAAATCAATGGGAAACTCATTCTTTACTTGTCTAGGGAGACCAAGCTCTTCTCCTTTAAGTCACCGTGAGTTTTCAGATACCCTCCTGCCGTGTGGCAGAAATAATGACCCTGAAGCAGAGTTCCAAAGCCAAACATTTGCCCAGAAGTAGTCAGAGAAGGAGCGAGAGCCTTACTTTGAGAAGAATTGAAGAGAAAGTAGAAAATCAAAAGTAATGACAAAGAATTAAGAGGAAACGAAGCAGAGGTCTCAATTAGAAGGTAGCCAGAAGGTGAGAGAAGGCAGAGCCCAAGAGGAGAGCAAAATGAGACAGGAAGCAAGCTAAATGCTGACAACAAGAATTGCAAAAGAAATGTGTATCGGAAAGAGGATTTTTTTCCTGAAAAGATGAAAATCAAAACCACAGAACACTTAATCATTGATAATGGAAACACTAAGGTCATGAACAGAAAGAAAAATTTACTGACAAAAGATTTCATTATAAGCTGCAAGGAACTGGGTAATCAATGGGTAAACGTACAAGGAAATCATAATAAAACTGGTCAGAATATTTGCAAAAGTAAAACTGGGATTTCAAGCTGCCTCCATTCATAAATGGAGGCAGCTCCCACTAATTATACTTCAGTTCTGATATTTCATTTGTTTTGAGTGTTTATGTTTCACCTTGTATTCTTCAAAGGTGAATTTTATATCCACCTTTGCAATGTGAAATATCCTCATTTGTTTAATGTGTTCTTATCTCTTTGAATCATATAAGCTCTGATTCAATTAGGTAGATGGTGACTCCTGGGTTGCCTTCAGATTTATGGAGACATATTTATCATTTTTAAAACAAATCAGATAAAGAGAAGTCTGCTCAATGAAATACAGTAATTTATCATTTTCAGGAGAGGGAAATTTGTTTGTTATTTTATTACTGCTGTGATTCCAAATTATCTTACAGGTGTTTTAGAAATCTGTCTAGATCTGATAAGTTCTTTCTGTTTGGAATAAATTGATTCTCTCCTCCCAGAGAGGATAACTGTGCCATATGCTCTGACTGATCTCAGAGATCAGTAAACCCTGGGAATATGAATGTGAAATACAATGGGCTATTGAATTTAGAGGAAGTAGAAGCGTCCTCGAAGGAGATAGTTTTTTAATGAGCAGATGATTATTAGTTATTATTTTAGACCTTTGGGCTAATCCTAGAGGAGGCTATTAGCAGGTAATGGATTAAATAAGGTGACTCATATTAATAGTTTCTTTAATATGAAAGAAGAAAAATTGCCCATGGTAGATCAACTGTTGTCAAATCTCTATGTAGTGCATGAAATGCTCTTGAAAGAGACTGAAGGCCATAAACTTTCTTTTGATTAAATGTGAAAGACTCTGAGTTGCTTTTCTCTTAATTGGAAGCACACTCTTAGATCTGAAAATGAAAATTTAGAGCTGAAAAGATGTGGCTGATGAAGAAACTAAAGCTCTGGGAGAGTGAATGGCCTGTCTGAAGTCTTATACCTCATTGGTGTTACTCTGGAATGAAAACCTGGGTCTCTGAAACATATTCTGTGTTTTTGCTGTTTGATCCTTGATTATCTTTTTCTCTTTTCATTCATACCTTAACCTGTTGAACTGAGTGTCATCATGCTTTCCTTGTGCCAATGTGAAAATGAACTTCCAGTGTTACATGAAAAGAACAATAGCGAGTATCAGGGAAGAGAGGTATAAGGAGATTAGAGAGGTCTGCAAATTGGTTGATGCTATTAAATACTTTTAAAAAATGAAAGCGTGGTAGACACATAGCAATATGTGTTTATTCCCTTTGCTTTTCAAATAGAAAAATATCTCCAGCAATCAAAAAACAGTTGACAGGCAGTTGTTGGCAAGTTCACTGAACACTTAAGAATCGTCTTTGTATTCATTTTCCAGGATTCTTGAATAATCATGCATAGTAATTGACTCTCTTAAATCCATCCTGTCCCCTATTTACGTGAACATTTATTTCTAGGTATTAGCATTACAGTTGTTTGCCTGTTTCCCGGATGTAACTGTGTCACTGAAGGCCCTCTTTGGAAAGCTAAGCTAAGCCATCACGGCCCATCTGGGGAGGTACAAAGGAGGACAATACTACAACAGTCCAGTGTTGCTTAAAGAAGCCAGAACAGTAGAAACTGAAGGGATTGTGCCCAGAGCATAGCATGGGCTCTGTGTTTAACCCCACAGCTCATTATTGGACAGACACCCCCTGACTGTGAGCAATTTTTGTTCCTTGAGGCCTGCTGATACTGGCTATGGTTCTGTCATTGATTTGAACATAATCTGCGTGTTGCATCTTTATTGGATTGCCATGATTCATTTAAAAGGAAATGTTGTTCATTCTTGCTGACTGGCTTTCACGGTGAGGTGTGGTGGTTAGGGGGTTGGTGAGCAGCCTAGAAAAAAAAAATACTTTCAATGTTGCTCTTGAGTTTATGGCTGGAAGGGAGAACAGCTAAAACACATTAGTCCATTCGCTATTCAGAGGTTTGACTGCTTTAGCTAGGGGGCCTGGATTCATGATCCATTTTCTGTTTCCTGTCCGGCATCTATTTGATGCAATATGCTCCATGTCTCTTTTCATTAACTGAGACCTATATGATGTCAATTGAGAAAAACAGTAGCTGATGTTATGAAGTACGCACTGTGGCATGACAAAGATCTGTTATAAAGGCCTTTTACTTTGTTCCATTGTATATTTTGCTATTGTGTTTTATGCCTGCAGCTTGGCCGTATTAAGAGAACATATTTCAGCTGGGCCCTGCTGGGTTTTTTTAACTTGCCTTTGAAATGCTAGATAAAAGTGAGCTCCAGCCATGGCAGACTTCTGACATCAACAAATGTGGGACAAGTACCCCACCGAGGCACATAACAGTCATGCAAACACTCTGCTTAAGACCAAACCTGCAAATGGAGGCATAATCTGCTCTGAGGGTAAGTGAGGTTTGGATTAACTTTATTGTCACAGATAAAGCACCCTTGATAATGACTGTAAGTTATATCCTGCAACGAAGTGTGAGGTGCCACCATATTAGAGGGCCCCCAGCAGATTTGGTTCAGAAATGGGAAAAAAGGAGGAATATGAAGCTTGATTGGTAACTCAAGTCAAAATGGATATGGAGTTCAAAGACTCAGAAACCCAGTACTCTTTCACCTTTCTAGTGCTCTTTAAGACCAGATAATACTTTATCCCATATTCCCTTGGACAGTTTGAGATGAAGTTTAGTGCTTTGTATCTTATTAATGGGAGAGATTATAGGAAGCCTAACATTATAGCTGTAATCTCCACGATGCTCACAAAACAAAATTAGAACCCGGCAAATGGTTTGAGGGAAGTTACAGAGCTGGAAAAAGATCCCAGCTTTAATGAGCCACACTAATTGATGGAACTCTGATTTGTGTTGCTTTTAGTAATTGTATTTTAATTACTAAATTAATTGATAAGTACTATAAATGGATTACAAATGCATTATCCACAATAGCATGCATAGAGAAAATGACTACTAAAAAAGGTACACACATTAAATTTGTATTACAAATACAGAAAGTTCAAAGACAGCATAATAAGCAATTACTTATCAAGGACCAACAATTGGCATCACTACTTAAGAACTTGAATGCATTTTAAAGCCGAGTAATTAACAATATTAACTTAACCTGATTAGCATTTCTTTCGCAAATTTTGGAGGGGTGTACAAAGTTTTTCTAAATGTCAAAAAAAAATTTTTTAAGGAAAATCTGTATATTCCTTAATATTGATAAGAACAATAAGCTCCTGACAAATTGTAGCCAACGTGTACTAACAACTCAAATTTCACGACTGCTCAACAGCTGCTTCCACATTATACAATTAATTCAAAATCCCTTTAGGAGAGGGTCACTTAATCCCCTTAGCGTTGGATCTATAGATCATTGTGTTTAAATATGTGGGTCTATTGGTAGCAAAAACTACACAAGAAAACTTTAAACATCATTCGAAGGGTTAAAATTTTTGGCATCTGTTTCAATCATGATATCTTTAGTAAGAAGTCGTTCTAAACTCTACATGATTTGTAAAACTAGTCCACAAACGAAGATTTAAAAACCGTTAGTTGTCTCATTTCTGTGGAAACCGGCAGTAATATACACTGATTGCTGAACTCAGGGAAAGTAGAATCAGAAGGTACCATTATGAAGAAGACACCTCTATAAACTATAAAGATAAATTAGCTGCCTGAAGTAACTGTTTTTTGTTAGGTTTATTATCCGTGTAAAGTAACTTTCTGTACATAAAGCCCAGCTTATAGGCAATGAGGTACTAAAAGACTGCTTTCTCTTTTCCCAGAAAATGCTTCTATTTAAGTTGTATGTTTCTATTTGTATGAGTAAAATAGTGCCAAACTGATAGTTTCTAAAAATTGCAGATACCAGTAATGGTCTCATATATCACTGGTCCAGGGGTATAGCATCAGCATGGCTATTCTTCTGTGAATACCTTTGAAACTGACTTGAGGCTGGCTATTAAAGGGGATACTCTCCTGAGTTCATTGGCAGCAAGAGGTCCAAATGGTGGGAAAAACAAAACGAAACTGAAATAATCAGAAAGTAAACATCTAACCAGTTCGTTTAAGGTCAACTACATCAAAATTTAAACAATCTTTATAGATAATTTAGTTTCCTTAATAGGGAAGAAATTAAAGGGACAGAGCTAGGGATTCTCAGAAATCACATTTCTAAACCTTGGTTATAGAAATATCATTGTTATTATTTAAGTGACTCTATTCTTAATTATTTATGACATTGTGTATAGCAAACATGGTGTATTTTTATTTGAAAATAGACACTTAAACATTAAGCCTTCTCAGAATTTTGTGGTAGAAAATTCTACATGGGTAACTAATAAAGCCCATGGCTCTTAAGTAGAGTTCATTACCTATTGTCTGGTTATCCAGGGGTGGCCTCTTGGTTGTCTATGAACCCCTAAAATCATGTGTAAAACTTTTTTGCATGTGTACCTTTGTCTAGAATGGGGGTGTACAAGTTTCAACAATTCCTCAAGACTTCTGTAACTGGTAGGTAAAACTGCACAGCTGCCACAGATTTTAAAGGCTGGTTCATGAAACCCTGGGGATCCTTAAGACCCTCCTAAGGAGTCCAAAGTTCAAAACTGTTTATGTAATAATGCTAAGTCATTATTTGCCTTTCACTGTGGCATGGTGCAAGTTTGAGGGTGGGTAAAACTGATGGCCCCTTAGCACAAAATCAAACCACTTACATGAAATTATACTATAGTCCGTGTATTTTTCACTGCCATGCACTCACAGTTTAAAAAAAAGCTAATTCAACTTACAGATGATGAAGCATAAAAGTTAATTTTATTGAATCTTGACCACTGAGTATATGTCTTCTGAATATTCTGTGCGATAAAATGAGAAGAAGGTATCATTTGTGGTGATATGGAAGTATGATGGCAGTCTCAAAGAAAAACATTTGTGCAGTTATTTGAAAATAGAAAGGAGCTTAATTAGTTGCCCTTTTTCCCCCCAAAGCACCATTTTTTTCTTTAAAGAATGGATGACAAACTTATAGTTATTCAGATTTTTGTATTTGAGACATACTTTCTGAAAAGCGAATGAAATGATCCTGTCAAAAAAAAAAATGACTGGAAGTATATATAGCCAGTGATAAAATTTGAGCATATAGAAAGATGCTCAAAATCATATGTCATTGGGGAATTGCAAATTAAAACAATGAGATACTACTACACACCTATTAGAATGGTGAAAATCCAAAATACCGACAGCACCAAATTCTGGTGAACTCTCATTCATTGCTGTGGAAATGCAAGATGGTGCAGCCAGTTTGGAAGACAGGTTGGCAGATTTTTTACAAAACTAGGCATACTCTTACCATATGATCCAGCAGTTGTGCCTTTTAGTATTTACCCAAAGGAGTTGAAAACTTATATCCACACAAAAACCTGCACATGCATGTTTATATAAGCTTTATTCAATTGTCAAAATATGAAAGCAACCGAGATGTCCTTCAGTAGCTGAATGGATAAACTGTGGTACATCTAGATGATGGAATATTATTCATCACTAGAAAGAAATGACCTATGAAGCCATGAGAAGACATGAAGGAATCTTAAATGCATATTACTAAATGAAAGAAGCTAACCAGAAAAAGCTACATACTATGTAATTCCGACTTTATGACATTCTGGAAAAGATAAAACTATGGAGACAGTACAAAGATCAGTGTTTGTCAGGGGTTGGAGGGAGGTAGGGATAAATGGGTGAAGCACAGAGAACTTTTAGGACAGTAAAAGTATTCTATATGACACTATAATAATAGCTACATGTCATTATACATTTGTCAAAATCCATACAGTGTACAACACCAAGAACGAACCCTAATGTAAACAATGGACTTTGGGTGATAATGACGTGTCAATGTAGGTTCATCGATTGTAACGAATGTACCATTGTGGTGCAGGATGTTGATTGTGGGGGGAAGGTATGCATGTGTGGGAGCAGGAGGTATATAGCGACTCTCTGTACTTTCTGCTCAATTCTGCTGTGAACCTAAAACTCTCCCCCAAAATAAAATCTATTAAAAATCACTTTTGGGTGAAAATTCCATATAAAATGCCATACATAATAAAAAATTGCATACAAAAGATAGAATAAAGAATTTTAATGAATTAAGATGCAAAAATTCCTTGATATGGTTATAGATTCTGCATTGCAACTGATTTTTAGGAAACTACCACTTAGTGAGTTTTGTAGTAGTAGCAAAAAGAATATCCACAATTATATGAAAAATTTATTAAAATATTTTTACAACAACAGATCTGTGTGAGGTCTGATTTTCTTTATTACTTCAACCAAAATAACATGCTGCAACAGATTAAATGTAAGTGCAGATGTGAGACTCTAGCTACCTTCATATAAGACGCATGTTAAATTTGAAAAAAAAAAGTAAAACAATGTCATTCTTTCCTTTAATTTTTTTTGAAAAGTGTAGCTATTTTTCTTAAAACTGTTATGTGTTTTACATGTAAGATGTTTGTTATTGTCTTTTAAAAATAAATTAATTTTTAATGTGGTTAAATATCAGTTGGTAGAACCCACATGAACCAAAGCTCTTTGAGGTCCTCAATAGTTATTAAGAGTATAAAAGTGTCCTGAGGCCAAAACATTTGGGAACCCTGAACTGCAGTAGAGTGAGTAATGCCTCTTATATGAATCAGAGTCTGTATTTTAATCACTGGACTTCATATATCTAGATTCCTGGTTCCTCATTCTCTCAATGACTTGGACTTCTAGAAATTTAACAGTTGGTATTAGTTTGCCTAATTTAGTTATACTCACCAATGTTTTATACACTTGTTTCCCAAGCTGCCTGGAATAAGTTCTGTCCAATTATATGGCTGTTTATTCTGCTAACTTTTTCTACCAAGAAGATATGTGTATCCTTCTTCAAATTATGAAATCCAAAGGTTAGTGCTTTTGGAAAAGTAAATCTTATTTCTCCAGAAGGACGATGTATCTCCTACTTGTATCTTCTACTTAGTATATAGGATCTATGTGCATATTATGAAGATAAATAAGCATTAATGTAAATTCAGTTGACTAGTTTATATCATGGAGCACAATATATAAGGAGACAAAATTCTACAGTTTATACAAAATGAGCACAAAATCTAAACAAGTGACTAATATGTCAGTCACAGTCAGTATTAATATGTATGTTCTGACCAAAAGTAAGGACTATTTTTAGACAAAATACATCATGCATTCTACAGAATCATAATAAAAGATGTACATTTTTTTCTAGCCACCTTGATTCAATTTAATCACTCTAGAGTTAAAGGGAAAATAATTCTAATGTGAAAACTATCCATTTAAGATTTTCTCTTTATTGTTAATGAACCACAAGAGCACAGAAGGCCCAGATGAGAGTCTAAATGATCCTAAATGTTTTACAGCATTTTTTCATTTGGTGACTGTGATACCATATGAGCTGTGCCTGTTAGGTCAGTTTCTTAATGAAACCAACTTTCAGTTCAAAAGCATTGAACTTTATCTACTAATCAGTCAAATTTCCCCATGTGGTCATTTAAGGTTAATGTATTTTTCCTATTTCATGCCTTTTCTGATTTCATTTTAGCTTGGAGGAAAAGTTACTCCAGCATATTGTTATTATTTTTTTTGTGTGTGAGCTTCCCTATCAACATATTCTGAAATAATTGATTGATAAACACTCAGTAGAGCATAACAGAATGTAAGTGATAGAGTTGATTTTAAGTTTCTCCTAGGCCAACACCCGTATTTTGCAGGCAAGGAAACTGATGACACGTGACTTACCCAGAGCCACAGAAATAATTAATAAGCGTAGAAGGAGTAGAATCCAGGCTGAAATCTGTTTACCATTTTTATTCTAAAGAGTGATTATTAGATTAGCTGTGGAAAATACTCAACATTTATTGGAAAGCATTGTTGGTAAAGAGAAATTTTAGTTTTAATTAATAAACAAGTCATAGACATAGACCTAGATTTTAGAGTGACATGGAGTGTACAAGCTTATCAAAATGTAAGGGAGACACAGCTCATGGCTTGTCTTCAAACGGAGAGCACTGCATGTGATGAACTGAAATGGTACTTGGCAATTGTTAGAAGCATTTTAAGTAAGGCTCCAAGCAGAAATAGCTGCTTCAAACTAAAAGAGCTTTAAACTGAATAGGCTTACCACTTAGCACTCCAGCGTATTAGAAGGTGCATCCTCCAGACCAAAAGCAGCCTTTAGGAGCAGAGATACAGAGAGAGAGCATATTGCACTGTGATACAGCGCTGCATGGGTAGAACCACCATCTTCACATGATGGAAGGTAGCAGAATCTTCCTAGAAGACAAGCCTTTGTCCTCAGTAACTGTACTTGAGTCAAGTGCATGAGAAATAATTAAAACGTAAAAATAAGAGTTCTCAAGTAAGAAGTGAGCATCCTTATGCAGCCAGACCTCATGGGACAACAGTAGTACTGGAGCCACAGGAGAGTATTCTGGAGGAACTACTCTAGAGACCATTGCTTGAGCCATGTTTGTTAAGGGTTTCATCACCAATTCCTTAATGAGGAGGAGATAGATAGTAAGAATCTACTGTGTATTTTTCATATTCACTGTCCATAAATCTGATACCAAAGTATATAATGATCACTGTAAAGGTGGGCTTAGGTATTGTCAACTGAGCCTTCTGTTGTGAAAAACTCTTCCAGTTTTTGAGGTAAATAGATAGCTATTGGATTGGATCAGTGGATTTGTCTGAATATTTAATCAGGATTCTGGAACTTAGAATGGGCAAAGACAGCAGCTAGGCCTGCCCATTCTGAATCATTGGCCCAAGTCCTCCTTATATGGACCCCTCCCTAGAGAATCCAATTTGTTCAGTGTTATCTCTGTGAAGCTCTGCTGCAGTGTTAATTAGTCCAGGACTCATTGTTTTGATAATTTCTTGCTTCAGCAGAATATCATGAATTGCAAGCATGCAGAAAACTTCTTTTCAGTTTGCAAAGAAACCGCTCAATGGAATCTTAGCAGAAGCTATTTGTAATAGTCCAAGAAGAACTTCCTTTTACATAACAAAGCATTATTTCCAAGATTTAATTTTCTCATTGCTTTTCGTTTTCTGTAAAGACTGTTTGATACAAAAGGTCAAGGTATCAGCAAAACATAGACAGATTTTTGCTGAATGACATAAACCTGTCAGAATGCTGAGCTTTGATGTTCCATTAAGTGATCGATTTAGATTACTGACTTTTGGCTAAATGCTACTCAACCAGATAAGGTCAATACCTGTTAGTTCATTGGTGGAATAATTAATCAATCAATACAGGATGCTTGACGTCAGGGAGAATTATTGCCAGGCTTGTATCTCCGGCTTTAGTCACAGAAATTATTTAAAAACATCCTTTGCAGCATTAACCCCCTCGGTGCAGGGTTTATTGTAACATTTTGTATTCAGGGAAAAGGAAGAAAAAAATTCCAGTGAGCAATACTTCTTGTAACCTTGAGCTCCCGAGAAGGAAAAGCCTCTAACAAGCTGAGAGCACCATCATTAGTTCTTCCTTTCACATCGTCGCACTCTGCTCGTAAAATAATTACATGCAATTTTTCTATTTTACAGTTGGACCACATGACTCCCTGTTCTTTTGCACAGCGACTCACCACTCCCCCAGACTGCCTGGTTGAAGGCTGGAACTGCTCACCTTTAAACATCTCAGCTGGAGGCTTTTATGGTGGCTGGTTACAATATTTCCTAAGAGCTAAAAAATAATCCATCTGCTTCATAGAAAAATTCTGTCTCCTCACTATTTTCTCTTTCCAATGCAACCAAAATTTTTCTTCTTAGAATTGCACTAGGCCAGGATTCTTTGTATTTTTCAAAGTTGCAAAAGTTGCAGTTTCCTTGAACTTGTGGGTTTGGGACAATTCATAATACTTCTTGCTAGAGGTTAATTACTGACTGGTTCTAATTATTTGCTGGTTCTTATTCTGTGGGATCAAAGCATCTTTTCTGTATAATTTACAAACTGCTATTAATTTTTTGCAGAACTAACGATAATGCTTTTATTCATTTCAGTAATTATTACCTGTTTAGTATGACCCAGGCATAGTAACAATCTTTGCTATCAAGGAATTGAGACATTTAATCAAGATTTTGGTCTTTTCTGGTTTTCATATCACTTCTACATCTCTTCCTCTATTTAATGCTTTCACACCCTGTGAAGTGAGTCAGAGAAGGATTATTATTGCAATGTGTCAGTTAGGAGAAACTAAATCATATAAGGCTTATTTCTTTCAAAGGTCACTCATTTAGCAAATAACTTGGAAACAGAATACAGAATTTCTAGGTCTTAAGAATCTAGCTTGAACAGTAATCAAGACAGTATGGTACTGACACAAAAACAGAAATATAGATTAATGGAACAGGATAGAAAGCCCAGAGATAAACCCACACACATATGGTCACCTTATCTTTGATAAAGAAGGCAATAAAAAAAAAAAAAGATTCTGAAGTACCTAGGGGCAGGACAGGAATAAAGACCCAGACATAGAGAATGGACTTAAGGACATGGGGAGGGGGAAGGGTATACTGGGACGAGGTGAGAGAGTGGCATGTACATATATACACTACCTAATGTAAAATAGATAGCTAGTGGGAAGCAGCCACATAGCACAGGGAGATCAGCTCGGTGCTTTGTGACCACCTAGAGGGGTGGGATAGGGAGGGTGAGAGGGAGACGCAAGAGGGAGGGGATGAGGGGATATGGGGATATATGGATACGTATAGGTGATCTACTTTGTTATAAAGCAGAAACTAACCCACCGTTGTAAAGCAATTATACTCCAGTAAGAATGTTAAAAAATAAATTAATTAAAATGTTGAAAAAAAAAAAAGAATCTAGCTTAAAACTACTGACAAGTTTTGCTGAGGTGATATATACAATACCCCTAAAATGGTATAGCATGTCAGTCTTTGCCAGCCATTAGATCCCTTTGTGGGAAATCACTCTTTGTTCCCATAAAAACACAGGAAGTAGAGAAAAAGAAAAGAAGAAAAATTAAGTTAAAACATTATTACCCATCCTCAATAACCATACTCAGCTGAGCTCTGCCTGGGTGAGCTGTGAACACTGGTGCCTGCACTCTGTCCACTCCCACACACCCAGGTCACCCACATCAAGAGCAATCACAAGCAGTGCTAAAGGGCCTCCTCAGATGAGGTGACAATGTCAGCTGTAGGGTTGCGGTAGGAATGGGAATTGAGTTTCTCAGAGCCACCAGTAGGCTAATGAGAGAAGTGACATCAGGACATGCCCGGCCCGTGGCTGGGGAAGCACTGGATGCAAATGGGTGTACTAGGAAACAGGTGTGCTTGCTCTTCTCCAGAGCGTTGGGTGGGATTATATAGGAGCAGGGTGTGCCCCACTGAGCTGGACTCCTCAGGAAGGGCTGGAATTTCCGTCTCCGTGCCTCCCCACATGCTTTTCTAATAGCTAGGTGAATTGTGACCCCTGAGGTGTGGTGCTTCATTACGGTGCTTAATCTGAAACACGTGTTTTAGGTTGCTTTCTCTGGAGGTGATCCTGACTCTGCTATTCCTGCCATTCCTAGGTGGGGTCTGTAGTGTTTTCTTTGTCAGGGTGTTCTGTGTCAGATCAGTACTGCAGATGTAACCGTGCAATTTCTGGGCCTTAAGAGAATGGCAGTTTCCACTAGCCGACATTCAGAGCACTCCCTCTGGAGGTCCTACGATGACAGGTAAGAAGCCAGACCACCCTGAGACCACCGTGCTGGAGAGGCCAAAATTAGATATTTTGGTTGATGGTTCCAGCTGAGTGCAGCCTTTTAGCCATTCTTGCTAAGTCATCTAGCATGAAAGTGGAACAGTCCTGTACCCTATAGAGCAGGCAGTCCACCAATTGACTATACTACCGCCTGTCCTCAGTCAGTGCCGAACAGAAGAATCACCCAACGGGGTCTGCTTGAATTCTTGATTTACAAAATTGTGAGTGAAATAAAATGGGTGTCATTTCAAGTCACTATATTTTAGGGTAGTTGTTACACAGTGACGGGTAACTCATAGATGGTTATGAAAGGAAGTACTGGTGGGAGAGTGGGGAAGTGGGACAGGAAGAAGAAGGAGTTAATATATAGACTCCATTAATGGGCAGGTGCTGTGGGTAAGTCAGCCTCTGTTCCCCAGGGACCTCTGGAGGCCAAGTGGAATGCAGCTCAGGGTTGAGGGCTGTTGCTGGGCTAAGACAGCATTCCAGCCTGTTCTTCTTGCAGGGCTAATGTGCTCCTGAGCCTAGAGAAAGCCTTCAGACGAGAGTCCAGTGGGTGCAGCAAGAAGCAGAGGGTTTGCTGAGTACCAAGGGGAAGGGTGGGACTGGCAGAGTCATCTATAGCACGTATGGTCTTTAAAAGCTGTATTAGGGAAAGGATACCCCTGTTGCTTCTTGAGCCTGATTTTTCTGCCAAATATAGAAATGATTTCAGGCATGTAATCATTTTTATTCCCCACTCCTAGGGACTTAATTACTCGAGGCCCAACTCAGATAGCGTATATCCCTAGATACTTTCTTTGACCTCTCTAAGCAAAATTAGTCCATGTAATCCGTGATATTCTAAAATGTGTCTAAAGCACTGAGTGTCTTATCACATGTTGCCATAGTTTAGTGTCAGTCTGCCTATCCCCTGACCCCCTCCTCTTTATCCAAACCCCAGTAGGGAAATAGACTGACCATGTCTTATAGATCTTTTAAATTTACCATACTGGAGCCTAATCTAAGGCTTGAGAAGTGACACACAAGATGCCTGAGACTTGTTGACCGTATTATTGAAATAAATTTTTCAGCTGTCTTATATCTTTTCAAAATGCTTATATCTTATCAAAAAGAAGTCAGGATATTTCATATACATTCTAATTTAAGCATGTTTCTAATAAAAACCCACTGCATTGAGTGGACCATATTTGTTTGACAGATATATTCTAGTGAACTAGACACACAGTTAGCAACAAAAGTAAAAACAAATATTCTCCAAGGTTCTTGGTGGTCTGCCAGTTCTCATGAGGTTTTGGTGAAATAATAGTGATGAAAACATTGCAGGGCAGGTTAGATCCAAGGAAAATGTGCTCTAAGCTTCTCCACAGAAAGTTCTTTTTGGCATATCTCTAAATATTTTTGAATTATTATTTCAGGTAGTATATGCATCAAGAAAGTATTATTTGAAAGACCATTAATGTATTCCTTGAGAGATTCCAAACTCCTATTAAAAAACAAGAAAAAAATTCCTATACTGTCAACATGTTGGTAGTCATTTCTCACTCTTTAGTATATAAATAAGGCCATTTTGATTGGGTTATTCTTGCAACACAGAAAATAAAGTCATAAAAGCCAAGGAGAGGGCCTTGGCTCTTTATTAATTTGTGATGAGGATTCCACAAGTATCATGGCTACAAACAGCATGCCTGTGACTCCTCAGTACCCTAAGCTGGGTAGTACTAAACTTTCCAACATGGGGCCATCTGAAAGCAGTCTTCTTTTTTTGTCCCATTATTAATATATCTATTTTCAAAATGGAATATAAGACAGAGAAAAATAACTCTTCCTCATCCCTCCATTCACCTAACAAACTGATGCAAAGTCCCAATAGGCAGCGTTCACACAGTGTCCTGGAGATTCCTCCAGTCTCTTCTGTGTGTCTCAGCATGTCCCTTTCTCACCCTCGTGCCGTGGCTCAGCCTGCCTCCTTGCCTAGACTTCCTTCTTCCAATTCAGCTGCTGATTTTTGTTCACTCATAGTCATTTCAGGCACCATCTGGTGCAGAAGCTGGATACAGTGAGATGATATGCCTCAGTGTTTTCATAATATCCTTGTATAACTTTGTACTTACCACATTTCTTACAGATTTTTTTTACATTCTGTAAAATTCACCCATTGTAAGTATATAGTTCAATGATTTTAGTAGATTATAGAGTTGTACAACTCTCACCATCACCCAGTTTAGAACATTTCTATCACCCCATAAAGTTCCTTTGTCTCATCTGTCAACTTCTGCTCCCGCACCGAGGCCTAGATTGATCTCTTTCTGTCTCCATAGATTTGACTTTTTTCCCCCCTGCATTTCATATACATGAAACCATATAATATGAAGCCTTTTGCATCTGTCTTCTTTCACTTAGCATTTTTTGCATGTTCACTAATACTCTAGTATCAATAATCTATTCCTTTTTATTGTTGTAGAGTGTCCCATTGTATAAATATACCACATTTTTTAATATAAATTCACCAGATGATGGACATTTTATTTCACTTTGGGGCTATTGTGAAAATACTGCTATGAGTGTTCACATGAAATCTTTGGATGGATACCTAGGAGTGGAAGTGCTGAGTTGTGTGGTAAATTTATATTTAACTTTGTAAGAAACTGTCAAACTATTTTGCACAGTGGCTGTATCATTTTACATTCCCACAAACAAGGCAGGAAGGTTCCAGTTTCTTTGTATCCTCGACATTTGCTATTGTTTGTCTTTTCAGTATAACCAACCTAGTGGGTGTGAAGTGGTCTCTCATTGTGTTTTAAATATGCATTTCCCTAATGACTAATGTTGTTGAACATGATTTTAATGTTCTTCTTAAGCATTCTTGGTAAAATGGCTGTTTATATCATTTGTTCATTTTTTGAGTTACTTGTCTTATTTATCTTGAGGTTGTCTTATTATACAATTACAAATATTCTTTATATATTCCAAATACAAATTATTCATCAGATATATAATTTGAAAGATTTTTCCCCAGTCTGTGGATTATCTTTTTAAAAAAATTAATTAATTAATTAATTAATTACTTTTGGCTGTGTTGTCCCCATGTCAGGCTTCCCAACCTGGGGGTCCGGCAACGGGAGGAGGAATTCCTAGAGAATCAGACTTTGAAGCCTAGCAGGATTTGATTGCAGAACTTCAACAGGACTGGGGGAAATAGAGACTCCACACGTGGAGGGCACACACAAAGTAGTGCACGCATCAGGACCCAGGGGAAGGAGCAGTGACCTCATAGGAGACTGAATCAGACCTACATGACAGTGTTGGAGGGTGTCCTGCAGAGGCGGGGTTGGCTGTGCCTCACTGTGGGGACAAGAACACTGGCAGCAGAAGTTCTGGGAACTATTCCTTGGCGTGAGCCCTACCACAGTCTGCCATTAGCGCCACCAAAGAGCCAGGGAAGTTTTATCTTTTTAAAAAAATTAATTAATTAATTAATTAATTACTTTTGGCTGTGTTGGGTCTTTGTTGCTGCCCATGGGCTTTCTCTAGTTGTGGCGAATGGGGGTAAATCTTTGTTGTGGTTCACAGGCTTCTCATTGCAGTGGCTTCTCTTGTTGCGGAGCACAGGCTCTAGGCGCACGGGCTTCAGTAGTTGTGGTGAGCGGGCTCCGTAGCTGTAGCTCACAGGCTTAGTTGCTCTGTGGCATGTGGGCTCTTCCTAGACCAGGGCTCAAACCCTAGTCCCCTGCATTGGCAGGCAGATTCTTAACCACTGCACCAGCAGGGAAGCCCTTATTTTCTTTATGGTGTCTTTTGAAGCACTGAAATTTAATCACATTGTTTAAAAGAAAAAAGTTGTTTCATAAGTCAAT